>NC_030859.1:14140962-14179275 GCF_000208745.1 Theobroma cacao | reverse complement strand
ATAAATTGCCATGTCATGACAAAAAAAGATTTTATAAATCAGGTGGTAGATAAAAGATTAGCTATTGCAATGGTGGGGGGTTCCGTGGGCCAGCCTATTAGAGGGGCACGGTAAACTCCTTTATATTCTCACCTCGATCGTAGAGGCACGTAGGGTATCTCCTGAGGTGGGCTTTTTTAGTGCACTTCACGTGGACCACCGCGTGAGAGTGAGACTCAGCCAACGCCAAGGAACGGCTATGTTTCAAAATAAAAATATGATTTATGCGAAATATGAATTTTGAACAACCTTGGCGGACTCGGTTGGATACCCCTAGTCCAGGTGTCCCCGAGTACAAGATTTGGCATGAGCCAAGTTTTGAGTAATTCACGAGCCATATTGATTATTTGGTTGAAATGAATATTCGTGATGTAAAAAAATTTACTAAAGTTAATTATTTTTTAATTGTCTCCATTTACTCGCCTTTAGATAGTTTAGATGGTGTTTGTTTACTCACTGGGATTTTATAATCTCACCACCCTCAATTCCACACATTTCAGATTCAGGATAGCCGGTAGATAGCCGATTACATCAAGGACTTCAGTTAGCCTTGCATTGTCAAAATTATAAGTTCACAAACTCGCATCTTATTGGTTAGTTGGGGGCCCACGTGTCATTGTAAAAGTAATTTTATATTTTCGTTATCTAATTTAAAATATGTATGAACATTTTAGCTTTTACACCATGTTTTTGGAGAGTTTTGATATTATCAAAGAAAAATGACGAAAATGCCCCTATGAGCCAGAAAATAATATTTTATTATTTTGATTTGGAAACGACTTATGATTTCTTGAAATGTAAGATTTAATAACTGTCACTCACCGGGGAGATGCGGAAGCTGATGCTAAGCCTTGTGGGGTTTCGATCGGCATTCGGGGTAATGAGTGCCTATCGGGACGTCGCGGCGGTTGTCACAGGCCCGATGGGAGTTTCGGGTTGTGACATAATCTACATGGCAACACATTGCCTAAGCATATCATATATGTTTTGTCTAGCCATTACATTTAGTTTCATAATAATCAAGTTTTCAAGCATCTGGATTTTATGAAACTAGTTGAGTATGACCAACACTTCATAGTGTAAACATATTCGTAATAAAGTTTGACCTTGAGTTTGCTCAATAAGTCTCTTTTATAAAGAACTCTAGTTTTTAACTATGAAGTGGAAGGCATTTTGATCATGCGTGGCAAGTGACTCAATATTTAACAAGGGATTTTATCTTTTAATTTTATTAAGGCCTCATTTTTGCATGCATAACATTTATTAAATCACATAAAATAAATCTATCACATGCAAACTATTTTGGATGATTATGGACTTTAACTATATTAATTTCCTTAAGCCATCAAAGGAAATTAGCTTGGTCAAACCTAGGGGATTATACTCAACATTACTAAAATTTTACTTGTAATCTCCTTAACATCTTTGGTACCTTGGGTCTTCATCTTCAAGTTTATAAAATTCAAGTCCTAATTTATCCTAATTCTAATTACATTTGAATGTAGAAACCTCTAGTTACATTCAAAGGGAGTTAGATGAAGAAAGAATTTTACAAACCAAGAATAAGAGATAAGGTAGGACTTGTAAGCCTTATTTCAAAAATAACAAGAATTACATTCAACCATTGCACAATCATGTTGGGCCTTAATCCATAATAATCCACATACATCCATCTACATGAATATAAAATTAAAACTTTCTTATTCAAATTGTTAATCATATGAGGCATTTGAAATAAGTCATTTATAACATTTGAATAAACTAACTTCAAAGTTTTGAGTTTACATTTAATTCTTTATATGGAAACATTTTCCATATATGGAAAGCCTTACGAATCATTATTAGTAACATTATCCACTTCTAATCTTATTAGGATTAGAATTAAAATATTATTGTCAATTAAAACAATTTTAGTTTGCAATTCTTAAATATTGTAAGTAGCTTTTACTAATCCATTTTAAATTAAAGATTATGTGTCCTCAATTACCTAATCTCATTAGGCGATTTAAATATAATATTGAAGACAACTAAATCCTTAGTTGTCTTCATGTGTCATATTCGAATTTCCTTCTTTAATTACAAGAAATTTATTCATGATGAAAGACCTGCCTTTATTTGTTTTTGGCTTCTATAATTCTAGGAATGAAATTGCATAATTTTTTATGTCAACAAATAATTTTTTGATATTCTTAATTTAAGGAATTTGATTCCTTAATTCAAAATATATGAATTTATTATCTTTATGGAACTATTTCCATAATGATCCAATCAACTTTCGTATATTATTAACTCTCGTAATTTTAGGAATTAAATTCCTTAATTTACGGATGCTAATTATCTAAATTTTGACACCCATGGTTTTAGGAATCATATTCCTAATTCCCCTTGTATCAAAATTATCCCTTTTATGGAAGTTTTCCATAAATATTTAGCCAATTTGTAATTTAAATTGCACCAATTAAATATGCAATTTGAGCAAGTCTTAATGCCAAAATCATGGCAATAGTTAGCTGCAAGCAGCATTGGTGTAATTACTATTTTGTGGTTTTATGGGGCCTTCAATCTAGAAATTTTAATCCCAAATTTATTTCTGGTGAGCCAACATATGGAGCTATTCCATATCTAATTTGCACAATTTTTAGATGCAAATTGATTGGTGAAATCACCCAAAACCATGGCCTTATTACTACAGTTAGAAACAATGTATTACCTATGGTCTTTGATTTCAAAATAGCTTCAAATTAAGGATTTAATTCCCCAATTTTCATTTCTAGTCATCCAACATATGGGAACTTTCATATTAAATTTGCATGATTTTTTTATGCAAACAAGTTGCCCAAAACACCCAAAAAACTATCAGTTATGTCTGCTGCGTTCAACCATGATTTCAATTGCTTGTAAAGCATTATGGTGGCACAAATTTAGGGATCAAATCCCGTGATTTTTAAACATCTTATTAGGAACCATTTGAAACCTTTTCAAACTTAACTATTCAGCCAATTAGTGCAACAAATTGCACAATTTGAGGCTCTTTTTAAATTGCTACAATAACCTAAAAATGTGGCTTGAAACTAGTACCAGTAGCAACAGTTTCAACCAAGGTTTTGTGGCTTTTGCACCACATTCTGCACTTGGTCAGCAATACCTCTTGGAAAGATTCCAATGTACATTGCTTTCAGAATTCCCAAAACTTCTAAAAGCCATTAGACCCCTTTTCAAAGTTGAAAAAATGAACCAAAAACTAGGCTAGATAGAATCTAATTCTATCCTCAAAACTGCACCATCTACATAATGAATCCAAATAATTTTCTTGCCAATCTCATTTGTACATCTTATGCACATATTGGTCTACATAAATTGGACTCTTAATTGATATTAATATTGTAACAACTGCTTTTCGATTGCTACCGGCATCCAAGATTTTCGAGAGAACCTGCCAAGTCCCGAACAAGCATTATTATAAATTTCAGTTAATTCACTATACTCGTTCACCAATCTATGTTATGGCTTTAAATTGTATAACTCTCGTGATGTGATTTGAACAATAGACATAATAAATCAACTTGATATTTATTCCATATATTTGTACGTAAATACATCATAGTCTAAAATCTCTAATTTAATCTTTATATTAAAACTACTATCCATTTACAAAAATAAAAAACATTATAATGACTCGACCTCTAGCTGCGGAGCGACACAAAATAATATGCTATGAGATGCCTTTACCTATCTGCGGTGGATTATAAATGCCGATGAATGCACACTAGGTGATCACTATCTGCAAAAGGGTAATAAGAGGGTGAGTTTCACAAACTCAGTAATCATCGGCTCCGTGATCAGGGCATAAATGGGAAACAAGCTTATAGTAGATAAGTTGAATAATAAAACCTGAATATAACATGATAATCTTAAGAAACCAAATCACAAGTGGGGTATTTGTGTCTCGTAAAAATGATGCTGTAAAATCATAATGCACTACTTTCCTTGGCAAAACAATGCTGAAAATAATCATAACAAAAATAAATTTCAATCCTTGAAAATCGTCATTTCCCTTTAAATTTTAAATAATCGTATAAAAACACACATGCTCCGAAAATAAGTGGCATGTCAAAAGCAATGTGAACATCCATGTGCATCAACTCAAAATCAACTTATAAAGCACTAAAAGCTTTCATTCAAATGAGGGAGCTACGGAAAACATTAACTCTCCACCATGCAAAAGAGTACGAGTGTAAAACTCTCAAGGCTCTCGAGTAGGTAAGCATAGTAATCACTCGTGGACCCACTTCCACGTAATAACAATCTAGGAGCTCCACTCCACCAGATTCACATAGCCATAGCCTATCATTTCCAAGTTGACAGTTTCAAATGAACCAATCAAAACACATGCATTCTTATTCTTCTTATTTCATTTGGCCATTTTGCCATCCAATGGTGCTTCATGCACCAATTTCCTCCCTTGTCCATTGGCCCAATATCTATCCTCATTTGCTTCTCCATCTACCACCTTCACTATCCCATCTTTTCTTCCTTTATTATTTATTTACTTCATGCACCACCTTATTCCTCCAATCCTATTTCATGCACCACCTTTGTCTTATATTTTATTTGATCATTCATTAATCTATTTAAGTCACATGCACCCCACATCTCTCTTTCCTTATTTGGCCACCTAATGCACCAATCTCATTACATGCAAATAGATTTAGTCTTATTCTTCCTTTTACTATGCATGGTGGGGGTCCCACATGTTCCCCACTAACTTCTTCCTTTTTGCATGCTATACTTTGTATGTAATAGTGAATTCACATACACATTTCGTTATCCCACATAATCCAATTTTCCTTGGTTAGTCAACTTCCATTTAGCTTTAAATATTGTAATTGCACATAGGTTCTCAACTTTTCCTTATTTACCATTCGACCCTCTATACTTTTCATCTTTTTCAATTTGGTCCTTCAATCATTTCTTTTAAATTCCAATTTGCTTCTATCTTTCCTCCTTTACACTGGTACAAATAAAATATCAAATTTGCACTCCACCAAGATATCACTATAATATTTAAATATATACTTACCTCTCTTACTGTATTAAATAAAAGCACGTGGGCCCACTTATATTGTTTTTCTTCAAAATTCTTTCTTACTTATTCTCCCCCATTTAGATTAGTCATATAATCCTCCTTCATAACTAATTTCAACAACAGATAAAATATTAATATTTTAATATTATTTTATTAATCAAATACTATTTTATTCCAAAATTCTCCAATTGTCTCCTTGAAACCCAAAATGTCTCACTTTGTCCCGGTTCACTTCCAAATCACCTTTTAACTTGCTAATTCATCTTAATAAAAATATTAATATTTAATTATTATTCTCTCGCGTGCAAAATATTTTATTCCAAAATATTCCTTTCACCTGTCACCGCTCTTTGGCACTTAGATTTACGTCAATTGACCCTTCATCTTCTCAATAAAGTTTTATTGACTTCTATACGAGGGTACGGGGTGTTACAGTCTCCCCCACTTAAAAATGAATTCGTCCCCGAATTCACGTCAACGACAGGTTATTAATCTCACTCTAAGATTGTATTTCATTTCCTTCTTCATAGGACATTTTGATTCATCCACCTCATTCACTTTCAGTTCAACTAGAACACTTTACTAGATTAGGGCATGTAACTTACACCTTTTATCATCTTTGAATCAAAACAACGATACCCTTCAACAATTGTTTTCTGTAACAAATAAGATTCCAAGCATGCCTTTAACTCCATTACAAATCTTAAACATATCTCAATCTTAATCATACCGATTTCGATCACAAATCATGCTTACTTATGTATACCTAATTACCACATCTTTATTTCGATCCTTGTCAAACTTTTCGAAATACATTCATCTTATCCCCATTTATAGTTACATAACTTTATGGCATCATAAACATGCCCTATCCATTCCTATACATATTTTCTACATTAGGGGAAGTCAAATCTTTCGATCGTTCCCTCATACTTCATGCTCATCCCGTATTTATGTAATTTACATTATATGGTAAGGCAACTCATTTGCCAATCCTTAGCTTTAATTGTAAGCTTTTTCATTTACCGTCAAATTCTTTTCATTAGTTCTAATTCTTCAAGTCTCCGAATTTACTACATTATTTTGACTTAGAACCTTTCAATCATTGTAGACAAGAATCAATTTTTTTATGGGATCTCTTCTACTCAATTTCTCCAATTGTTCACTTTGTAACACTACCACCATTTATTCTCCATCCATTGCACTATTGCTTTATGGAGAGTTTAACATAACTATGATATAGCACTTCATTAGTTCTTTCATCTTAATCATGTTAATCCATCTTGTATGGCCTATCCACATTATAGATTCCATTTCTTGATATTCTTTCTTTAACTATTACTTCAAAATTTCCTTATATCACATAGCTTAATTTCTGAGGGCATCTCTTATCATTACATCATTTATACAACTCATCAAATATATTGAGTTCAAATCTTAAATCACTAAGAATAATTCTTCACTTTACTTGGTCACATAATCATCTCCACATATACGTATGCAAACATATTTAACTATCAACATTCATCACTATGTGTAGAATTTCTTGTGTTAAGTGCCTTCAAATTAAATTTCCCTTTTATTCATTCTAATCCATAACCAAGGTTCATTATCAAATTCTTGTAGTTCATGTTCCCCTTTTTACTTTTCCATTTCATTCCCATAAGTCAAGTTTAATCCACAAACATTAAAGTATCACTAATTCCATATCCCCCTTTGGACGTTTAAGTTAACATTTAACTTACATCCTACCATAAGTTATCTCTTATCTAATCCATATGAATTCACATTATGCCCATGCATAACTTCACATAATTTACATGCTTAAGCTCTTTTCTTATCATTTCCAATCATATGCATAAGTTTCATTTTACCATGTATCCTTGCATCACAATGTCATTAACCCGTCTTAATTGCCAAATGTCATTTTTATCAAATTACAATTCAGTATCCGTGTATGCATTACATTCTCATAGATCCTTCAAGATTCATCTTTACTTGATCATTGCAACTTATGCAATACCACAATTCCCAAAAGTCATCTTTATTTCTCAATTATCTTTCATACTTCCAACATATATTATATTCTTATTGCATTTCAATATTAGATAGTCAATCAGGACTTAGATTCATTAAGTCATGTGCGCCTCATGCATTTTCAAACTTCAATTTCCACAATACATTAGGAGGTTTTCATTAACCAACTTCATTATCATAGTCATCTCCAATCATCTTTTATATTATTCCTTTATACCAATATGTCATTATTTCCTTTTCGTAACTACACAATCTAATGCTTGTTTTCATAAGATTCTTAACAGAATTCCTCTTGAGTATTTCCTTGTAGATACCACCTCCAATGTATGTCTCACGCATGTGACCGCATACAATTTGGTACATCTTTTTCAAAACTTTGATGCATTTTTGGACACTTAATTTACTTATTTGTGTTGGCTCCATTAGTTTTTGATGATAATAAAATATTCACATTTATTTATGTCTAATTTCTTTACTTAAGTGTGCAGGAAATTAATATATGAAATTAATTTATTAACACTTCAAAGAGTATTTTTGAAAGAAAAAGAGGGATAAAATCAACAAGATGTAACTGAATAACAAGGAGGAAGCTTGTTGGTTAAACAAGGAAGAACATTGGTTGACCAAATTTCAAATTGGAGAAATGACGGGCTGAAGAGTTTGAGAAACAGAACCAACTTAGTCAACCAAGTCAGTCGACTAACTGCCCTTTGCCAAAATCTGCAAACAAGAAACAAAATCAACTTAGTCAAACAAGTTAGTCAACTAAGAGCTCTCTGTCTACAATTTGAACCAGAACACTACAAGACAGATTAACGGCTAGAACTCATCCTCAACTATTTTCAATGGACATAAACTGCCAAATTGCCATCAGAGTTGCATTTCCATGTATAAAAGGGTCTTCCAACAATAAGAAACTAGTTTTTAGAAGCCTTGAATGAGATTTGAGCTATAGAAAGTTGAAAAACCAGAAAAGCTTCACTGCACTTGTCTGCACTTAAACGCCCATCTTTTATAATTGTGTTTAGCACTCAATCTTATACCATTCAGATCAACTTGTGATCATAGGTACTTTCTTTAACCTCTATTCTTGTATACTTAGAGTGAGGGAGTCACTCTAAGGGGTTGTTCAAGCTTGGAAAGCTTGAATGTTATAGGTTGTGGTTGAGCCTTGGAAAACCACTTTGGGTTTTAGTTGAACCCGTGAAAAACTAGTGTAAAGGTTTTAGCTGAGCCTGCGAAAAGCCATTGTAAAAGCTTGGTGAAAGCTTGTGAATTTCACTGGATTCTTAGTGAATCGTTGGGAAAATCCTTGGTTGGATAATCAAGGTTGTGGATATAGGTCTTAGATAGAACCACTCTAAATTGTTGTGAACCTTATACTCTGTTTTTACTTTCTTAAGTTTTGGAAATTAGTTCCACATCTTATCAAGAGCCAAATTGTGCTATTCACCCCCCCTCTAGCACATATTAACGGGACCAACAATTTGTTCATTAGTTCTTCAAGCACATTCACTTCCAAAGGCATGCACTCATTCTTTTCGTAGCCTTTGGCTAGGCTTTATCTCTTGTCTCTTTTATTTCTTAAAGTTCGTCTGTGGTCAACTTAATGTTCCTCTTAATTCTCTGCATTGTAGCTTATCTCAATAACTTTCCAACTTCTTTTTTACTTATATGCCAATGTATAAGGCAATAAAGAAACTTTTCAATTCATATAACTTTCCCCAAAACACTTAAGACTCCAAATAGTAAAGCTCAATATTAAAGCCAATGATCATAGTTCAGCTTGTAGATTAACTATCATGCCACTCACAACTTACTTATGCCTTCTAGTCACGAGTTTTCCCTAGCGCTACAGTGTTAGGCAGTCAGCCCTGCGGCGTTGCAGCTGTTGGAATTTGAGTGGTTCAACTCTGCAGCACTAAAAAGTCAACGTCACGACATTGTGGCTACTGGAAATTTCTTTACCCAAGAAATTCTTCCACTTTTAAGGTTCTACATGGATCATGCTCAACCATTTGGTTTTCTTTTAAGCATATACCACAATTTCCATGACTATGTGTATCTTCTTTTTCACTTATCATATGCGTTATGCCAAATCAATACTTTTAACACATGTTATCCCTTAATACTTTGTCATCAATCAAATAAGTCCCACCTTAGGACACCTCTTCCATGTTGTACAATGAACTTACAATGTCCATAATACTACTCACATACTTATTTACCATTTATAGCATCCCAAGTTCCATTATTTATCTCCAATGACCTATATTTGTGTCAATTATCATTCTATGATATCATGGCACCATGTGCCTCCATTCTAACCATCTATCATTCTCCACAAGAAACAAGTAAGAGATTCATATACTTCTACCAATGGTAACCCATTCAACAATGCATGAAAATTCCAATCATTCAACAATTCATTAGATGAACTACCACTCAATTTGTTCAAACCACATGAAAATAAACCATGTCTCAAATTCTCCATACACATAAATTACAACCATAATTCAATTCAACTACATCAACATAGTCTCATAATCATACTAATTTCGAATAAACCATTCAACTCCACTTAGAACTCTCGCTGTCTAAGCTCATATGCATCAAAGGATCACTTTCCAAATCATCCACATCATTTTCACCTTGGTGTTCATTCACGTAATCTTCCTTACTAACGGGTGCAGCACCTCTTCCACAACCAGAGGAAAATCTAAAACAGTAAATACCTTCCTTGGACGATAATTCTCGACAGTTACTTTTTCCACTTTCTCCTTGTCCTTTTCCTTAAGATTGATCCCATCATGCGCCATCCTTTCAAGGCTTCTCCAACTTTTAAATATTATTTCATTTCCCAAGGGTACCCATCCAATTAGAATATGGGTTAGTTTGCTTTGTGGGCTTTCACACTCTTTCATGTAATGGCTCCGCGCAGTGGATTCCATTAATCCCTCTTCAGTACTATGGGAGTCATTCCCTTTCTCCATACTGTTGTTCATGTTGTGTCACAGGGGCACCTCAAAACCTATACACAATCATGTGTTAATTCTTAACCTCTTACGTATTAGACAAAGGTAGGCTTCTAGATGAATAAGAGTTTATGTAATCTCCTTCCCTTGATTCGTGTTGCGCACCCATAATCCAAGGATAAAACTCTACACTAACTCTAATAACTCCATTGACAGACATAGGAAATCCTAAGACTCAACTAAACCTAGGCCTCTGATACCAAGTCTATAACGACTGCTCCTTGATCACTACCTGCGTTCGAAACTTTCGAGAGAACTCATCAAGTCTAAACCAAGCCTTATTATAAATTCCTGTTAATTCACTATACTCGTTCACCAATCTATGTTATGGCTTTAAATCATATAACTCTCGTGACATGATTTGAACAATAAACATAATAAATCAACTTGACCTTTATTCCATATAACTGTAAGTAAATACATCATAGTCTAAAATTTCCAATTTAATCTTTATATTAAGACCAGTATCCATTTACAAAAATAAAAAACATTATAATGACTCAACCTCTAGTAGCGGAGTGACTCGAAATAATATGCTATGAGATGCCTTCACCTATCTGGGGTGGACTATAAATGCTGATGAATGCATGTTAGGCCGATCAATATCTGTAAAAAGGTAATAAGGGGGTGAGTCTCACAGAATCAGTGATCATCGACTCTGTGAGTAGGGCATAGATGGGAAACAAGCTTATAGTAGATAAGTTGAATAATAAAACCGGAATATAACATGATAATCTTAAGAAACCAATTCACAAGTGGGGTATTTGTGTCTCGTAAAAATGATGTTATAAAATCATAATGCACTACTTTCCTTGGCAAAACAATGACCAAAACAATCATAAGAAAAATAAATTTCAATCCTCGAAAATCGTCATTTCCCCTCAAATTTCAAATAACCGTATAAAAGCACGCACTCTCCCAAAATAAGTGGCATGTCAAAATCAACATGAACATCTATCAACTCAAAATCAACTTATAAAGCAATAAAAGCTTTCATTCAAATAAGGGAGTTACAAAAACATTACCTCTCCCCTACGCAAAAGAGTACGAGTGTAAAACTCTCAAGGCTCTCGAGTAGGTAAGCATAGTAACCACTCGTGGACCCACTTCCACATAGTAACAATCTTGGAGCTCCACTCCTTCAGATTTTCACAGCCATGGCAGCCTCGACGATGTTGGCTGACATTAGAGAAATCAAGCGGTCGCAGTTGCGTATATCAACTTGTGGCCTAGCCACATATAAAAACCCGTGGCCTTGCCACGTAAAATCAAAGACCATGGCCTCAGCCACGTCAAACAACTCGTCAGTGACCCAAAGGTTCTCTAGCTAGAGCTCACTTGTGCACAAGGTCACATTATCCTAATGTGACATTCGACCTACTATCGACGCTCTCGGTTTATCAAAACCACTTTCAAAACCAAATCTATGTTTTCTTAGACTTTTGTTTAAATCATTCAAAAACAAGGTTTGATAACCTTTTAAATTGCTTTTCGCTTTAAAAAGGCATGGTGTAAATACTTGTATAAAGATCGGACTAAAACTGGTTCTCATAAATTTGCATATAAATCATTTAACAAGTGCATTTAACCACACATGTCACACGAAAATACAAGGCACGGATTTTTGATGCAAAACAGTACAAAAGGCTTGTTTCTCGATTTCTAAAACACTTTGCATATATAGATTATCTATATATATCCAAAACAGTTTCAAATGTCATGGCATCCACAATTTTCCTAGCATTTCTACCAACTCATGCTTTCCATAATAGCAGTGTATAAATCTTTCACAAGTAAGTACTTAAAACTATCTATCGTTTTCTAGCAACTCATGTTTTCCACAAATGCATTTAAAGAAACTAGCAACGTTTACTATACTTATATCATTATATAATCTATGGAACTTTTGAAATAGGCACTCCCTACTTACCTTATAATGGCGGGATATCACTTCGCCACTTATCCGATTACGTTTCCTCCTTTAGTTAATCACCACGGTAATTCTTTTCCACTTGCACACTTCCTAGCAATAAACCAAGCTTAATATACCTAGTGTTTATCATTCCCACTTTTTTTTCTTCCTCATTCAAACATTAATCATCATCCTGATAACTTAAATCATGCTAGAATCACCATTCTTTCTCACTTAACCTTTGCATATTCATATACTTTTTTACATATTTTTACTAAAGAAATTCATATCTTTTACTTGCGTAATTCTTTACATTATGTGTACTAGCAACTTATTTACGACATTAAGTGCCCATTTCAACCTTTTTAAGCAACTTTCATCCAAATTCATCTTATATTTTTACAACATAAACCACATATATGGCAGTAACAATCATTCCAAATTTTACTCAATCATTTCCAAGTTGACATGCATCATTATCTATCTAACTTTCAATACTTTATTTCTCAATCCACCATCCACATTATTCCTTTTTATTTCTTTCAAATATTTTACCAAGCAACTTAACATTATAACTAGCTCATGCATTATAGATTCTTTCAACAACCATTATTCTTCACATTGTGCTTTCAAAACTCCAATCAACACAACAAAAGCCATTTTCTCACGATCTCACAACTATACTTAAAATGTTATTTGTTTTTGCCTTTATGGTTGCTTGATCCATACATGCACTCCAATATTCCTCCAAAACTTTAATCATCAAGCTGCCAACATGATTCACAAATTATTTCTTCAAAGATTTTTTTACCAACCGTGGGCTTAAAGTACAATATTATGCTTACCATTTCTTTTCCACTTTGAATCCATCATGCACCCATGGTTTTGATAGCTTTGCATGTCACTAAATCCTCTCCAATCAAGCCAATCTTTGCTGCCACAAGACATTTCATATAGTTACCAACCCATTTTCAAGGATTATTCAAGCTAAAACCACAATCCTTACCTTATTTCTCTTGTATCTTGAAACTGAGCTTTACACCTCCATCAACACTCCACGGCTTTTCTCTTGAGTATTGAAGACTCCTTGGGTGATAGAATAGCACAAAGCTACAAGATGAGGGAGGAAACCTCACAGTTTCTCTTGATCTTGAGCAAAACTAAGCCTTTCCCTCATTTCTCTCTTTTTTTCTTTCTCTTTTTCTTCCTCTTGGGTGGAATTTCTCAAAGTTTTCTCTTCTTTCTTTTCTTCTCTAAATGGCTGGCCCTCTCTCAACTTCTCAAGGCTAGTTCACCTTTCTCTCTCTTACTCGCCCAAAGGCATGATTTTTGCCTAAGTTCCCAAGCCATTTTCCATTTCTTTTCTCTTTCTTGTAATTATTTACTTAGCCACCCTCATGAACCAATCAAAACACATGCATTCTTATTCTTCTTATTTCATTTGGCCACTATGCCATCCATTGATGCTTCATGCACCAATTTCCTCCCTTTTCTTATTTCATTTGGCCACTATGCCATCCATTGATGCTTCATGCACCAATTTTCTCCCTTGTCCATTGGCCCAATATCTATCCTCATTTGCTTCTCCATCCGCCACCTTCACTCTCCCATCTTTGCTTCCTTTATTATTTATTTACTTCATTCACCACCTTATTTCTCCAATCCTATTTCATGCACCACCTTTGTCTTATATTTTTTTTGGTCATTCATTAATCTATTTAAGTCACATGCACCCCACATCTCTCTTTCCTTATTTGGCCACCTAATGCACTAATCTCATTACATGCAAATAGATTTAGTCTTATTCTTCCTTTTACTATGCATGGTGGGGGTTTCACATGTTCCCCACTAACTTCCTCCCTTTTGCATGCTATAGTTTGTATGTAATAGTGAATTCACATGCACATTACATTATCCCACAAAATCCAATTTTCCTTGGTTAGTTAACTTCCATTTAGCTTTAAATATTGTAATTACACATAAGTCCTCAACTTTTCCTTATTTACCATTCAACCTTCTATACTTTTCATCTTTTTCAATTTGGTCCTTCAATCATTTCTTTTAAATTCCAATTTGCTTCTTTCTTTCCTCTTTTACACTAGTACAAATAAAATATCAAATTTGCACTCCACCAAGATATCACCATAATATTTAAATATATACTTACCATTCTTACTTTATTAAATAAAGGCATGCGGGCCCCACTTATATCGTTTTTCTCTGAAATTCTTTCTTACTTCTTCTCCCCCATTTAGATTAGTCATATAATCCTCCTTCATAATTAATTTCGATAACCAATAAAATATTAATATTTTAATATTATTTTATTTCAAAATTCTCCACTTGTCTCTTTGGAACCCAAAATGTTTCACTTTGTCCTAGTTCACTTCCAAATCACCTTTTAACTCACTAATTCATCCTCAATAAAAATATTAATATTTAATTATTATTCTCTCGCATGCGAAATATTTTATTTCAAAATATTCTTTTCACCCGTCACCACTTTTTGGCACTTAGATTTACGTCAATTGACCCTTTGTCTTCTCAATAAAGTTTCATTGACTTCTACACAAGGGTATGAGGTGTTACAAATATTTAAATAAATAAGAATTAAAATTAATAAATTAAATCTATCCATAAACGACTTTTAAAACATAATAAAAAATTTTAAAACTTACTTTGTGATTCTTGAACACCTTATATCCATTTACAATACGGAATCAAGAACAATAAGACATCAATTTGTATAAAAATGAGCCAAGGGCAGTTCTAATACCACTAATGGAAATGGCACAAGATTAGAACATACATAGTCGAAATTTAAACTTTTGAAACAAAAATGTAAACTTGTGTCGCCAATCCATTGATCACCTTGGACATGTTAAGAGAAAATTATTAATCAAGAAAATGGTCTAAAAATTACCTCACAAAGTGATGTAGTAATCATGATGGAAAAACCACTATCAGAACACGGCAAACAACAAGGAAGCTATCACAACCCAAATTTTGGGCCATGATCGGTGCATGGGCCCAGTGGACGTAGCTCACCAAGTCCAAGCAAGCCTCTTTATGTGATCCCGTTCACTACCCCATCAATTTTTCATCACCATTACTAGACCACCATTTATAATTTTCAACTAGACGTATTTTCATAATACAATATAGATACCAAAAATTTACATTTTTATGATCTTAAAATAAGGTTATTCATAGCCATCTCATAATGGCACCATCATTCCAAACT
The DNA here is from genome assembly GCF_000208745.1 of Theobroma cacao. NCBI lineage: Eukaryota > Viridiplantae > Streptophyta > Magnoliopsida > Malvales > Malvaceae > Theobroma > Theobroma cacao. The sequence continues at coordinate 14,163,922 of NC_030859.1, read as the reverse complement.
ATACATGCATCGTTAGCAAACTGATTCCTAGCAATTTACATTTAATGCACATGTACTCATGTAAAAGACTTCTGACAACCAATTGAGTGACTTTGGTGAGGGTACGGCTATCGAATGCCATGATACCTACCAAGAGTGAATGCAAGTGGAAGCCTTAGTCTCGGTCCCAACTATCTACAGATCTGAAAACATGCAATTTAAAAGAGTGAACATAAACTCAGTGAGTGAACATAAGAAGGGAACAAGCAATGATAAGGGATGTTTTAGAAAACATGATGCACTTACGATAAAACCATGCAATTTAGTCTAAGTTTTGGTTAAAACCCCTCATTCCAAACTTTCAATGTTCAATCCCTTAATACTAGAAGATCCATGATAAACCATGAAGTTGAATAGAATGAAAATTTCAGCAATAACCAAGCAAGACAAGCAAACAGAGGGTTTTCTCGCTGTAGCGAAGAGGTAGTCTTGATTTTCATATGCTTCGGGTTTTCAAGCATAACTCCCACTACAGAAGTCTAATTGACATGATTTTTAGGTCATTAGAAAGCTAAGAGACTGGGCTACAACTTTGATGTTTACTACTTTGTCCATTTTGATCAAAAGGTAGTCAAAATCTTGGTCAAAATGAAAGCACTACACCAAAATCTTGGAACCACCCGAGAGTTTCTCACTGCAACGAGAAGCTTCAGCAAATTTCTCGCTACAGCGAGAATACATTCTTCCTGCAATGAGAACCAGGCTAGTGTAACCCCCCCCCCCCCAACCTGAGAGTTTCTCACTGCAGTGAGATTCATTCTCGCTGCAATGAAAAACAAAGCAACTTAGTTAAAAAGGGTCTTGTTACATCAAAAAGCCATTTTCTTGCTGAAATGAAAAGCAATTTGGGAGCAATTAACAATGCCAACATACAATACAATCACAAATATTTTCATAAACTTTTTATAACATTTATATATATACTTACATCATCATGCATACCATCCCGCCAAACTTAGCTCATGTGCACTCCCTACTCGCACATAGCCGGGTCATCATCAACTCATGTGCACTCCCACACCGCACATAGCTAGGTCATCATCATCAGCTCATGTGCACTCCTACACCACACATAGCTGGTATCACGACCTAAATTTCTAGCCATGACTAGCACAAGGGCCCAATGAACATAGTCCATTAAGCCCAAGCAAGCCTATCTATTATCCTGCTCATTTTTCCATCAATATTGCTAAGTCACATTTCATAACTTTGAATCAAAATAGTGATAGACATTGCCATCTCCTAGTGGCTTACTCATTGAAATATACATACATTGTCTGAACATATAGCTTAATAAGTTACATTGGGTTTACCTATACACAACAAAAAGAGTATTCGACTTCCAACGGAGAGACTCAGATGAATATACAGCTACTGAATGCTGAGACACCTATCAAGGGTCAAATGTACAAAGACACCTCGACCTAGCTACCAGTTACCTCGTTATCTGAAGACATGAAGTTGAAAATGGTGAGTATAAACCCAGTGAGTGAACAAGGAAGGGAATAAGCAATTAATAAGGAAGAATTTGGAAATTTTGATGCACTTGTTTTGAAAACAATGCAATTTGGTATAATTTCTTTCCCAAACCCCCTTGTTTTGGTCATTGATCAATGGACTCTTAGTATTGCAAAGACCCATGCTCAATCATGAAGATAAGGGAGTGGAGGAAATTATATCAGAACCCGAGCAAGGTAGCAACGTGATAGCACGTTTCTCACTGCAGAAAAAGGCATTCTCGATTTGCATATGGTTCGATTTTTTCAAGCGTATCTTCAACTACATGGGTCCAATTGACATGCTTATTAGGTAATTGGAAAGCTAAGAGGCAGGGCTACAACTTTGATGTTTACCATTTTTCCCAGTTTGGAAGGGAAGATGGTCAAAATCTTCATCAAAATGAAAGCATTGCACCAAAACCCGAGAGTTTCTCGCTGCGGTGAGATTTATTTTCGTTGCAGCGAGATTCAGGGCAAATGACAAGTAAGGGGTTTTCACATGCCACAAAATCCATCCTTACCATATTGCACATCAAAGTGAACACATCGGCAATAATTAAGTTATCGACATTCAAAACAATCACATATTATAATCATAAACTTGCTATCACATATACATATACAAACATATATCAACAAATACACCATCCCACTTCATTCGTCATCATAGCCGGATCATCATCATCATCGGCCTATGCGCACTCCCTACTCGCACATAGCCGGGTCATCATCATCATCGGCCTATGCGCACTCCTTACTCGCACATAGCCGGGTCATCATCATCACACAAGATTATTCATAGACACACATATATACATATATCAACACAGTATAGGAGCACATAGGTCCATTCTTTTACACATTTCACATTTTCACAACATCAAAATATTTTGTCAAAGGCTTGTTCCCAAGGCACACATTTTTAAAGACAAATTGGAATAAATCATTCAATGTTTCATACCAATACAGTTATGTCTCCCAAAACGATTTTTGAAATGCAAGTTCACTCACTAGTAGTAGTTGAGCCTTTAGCCAACTCTAACCTCCCTAATGATCCAATTGGGATAATGGGGCTTCGTTGGAACCTACCATCAAATTAACATCACCATAATGTCAATTCATACTTATAAACCCTAAAAGTTACCCCTTAGCTAGCTTTCACTTGCCATTTTAAATGGCTATCTATTCCCATTATCCTAGTTACAATAGAGTTAATACACAATCTCAACAATAAACCCATAATTCAATCACTAAACATTATCAACACTTAAAACCCAATGCTAATTTACTACTCACCTTGATAGTTTAGCAACTTTGAATTTCTTTCCAACAATTCCCAAGCTATTATAAGGCTTTTTCTCTCTTTCTCTCTCTAAACACCTAGCTAGTGAGAGAAAGTATGGAAACAAGATTTTTCAAGGGTTTTAAAGAGAGAAAGTGGAAGAGCATAAGGATTTATGAAAGGGTGCACCAAAAGCATGAAAATTTAAGCTAATTTGAGAGAGGTTATAAAGCTTGATATCAAGCTTCCATGGAGGATGGAAGCAACATGAAAAGGAAAAGAAGAAGAAGGAGAAAAGCTGTTGGAAAAGATATGAGAAGCTACTGGAAGCAAGAAGCTTATAGTCCGAGCTTATCCAATTCTCTTAGAAATTACAAAAATGCCCTTTAACAAGTTAACTTGTTTTTCTCCCATCTTTTGTGCAATCTTTTTATTCTTTTGACACTGGGACAAGGTCCATAATGATCTAAACTACTCAAGTTTACGAAAACTTAAAATTTTGACACTGAATAAAATATTAATATTTTAATATTATTTTATTAATAAAATATTATTTTTTTCAAAAATTTCCTCTTGCCTCCTCTTGTCTCCTTGGCACCAAAAATATCTTATTATGCCTATTTAGACCTTAAAATACCATAAAACCTTCTTCTGGAAACTTTTTAGAGAAATTGATGAAACTACCCTTAACTTGTGTTATTGCGTATATGCATAGTTATGAGCCTATAGGGGTTGAGGTCTCACAGCTGGGTCATCATTATCACACAAAAGGAGCATCCAAAGCATAATACACATATCAATATAATGTGATAATGCATGAACTATTCATATTGCACATTTCACAAGATAGAAACATTTCATCAAGGGCTTGTTCCCCAAGTATATTTTTAAAGCAAAAACAAATGAAACTTCCAAATGATTTATTCAAACATGTGGACACTTCCCAAAACATTTTGGAATGCAAGTTCACTCATCAATCTTTGTTGATGTTTTGGTGGACTCTAACTTCGACTAATGTTCCGAATGGAGGTGTGGGGTTTCGTTAGAACCTATCACATGCAACAACATCGCCATCAACCCAACTTGGCATTAATACCATTCCAAAAGCTATTTCCTAAATCAAGTTCTACTAGTCATCCTTAACTAGCTTCCAACTACTATTAAATGGCTATTATTTGCACTACTCTACTCACACTAAAATTGAATAAACAACCTTAACAATAAAACACTCAAAAATCTAGTTACTAGACATTATCAACAACTAAAGAGATTAACACTAACTCATACTCACCTTGATGGTCTTTGTAGTTGAATTCTCTTTCAAAATTCTTCAAGCTAATAAGGAAATCACTCACTCACTCACTCACTCACTCACTCACTCTCTCTCTCTCTCTCTCTCTCTCTACACGTCCAGCTAGTGAGTGAATGTTCTAAAGAAAGACTTTTAAAGGCTGTTGAGGTGTAAAGTGGAAGAGCATGAAAAACCCTATGAAGGAGTGGGCAAAAGCATGAAACTTGGACTTTCTATGAGAGATTTATGGAGGATTCAAGGTTTCCTCCCATGGGAAATGAAGAAAAACGTGAAATGGAGAGTGCGAATGGGACGAAGAAGAAGAAGCTGCTGGAAGTTACTAGAACTTAGATATTTATGCCTCAAGTTAATCCAAATTTCACTTAATTTACCAAAATGCCCTTATCATGGTGGCTTTGTCTTCCTCCTATCCTTTGTGCAACCTTTTTCCTCTTTTGACACTGAGACAAAGTCCATAATAGTCTAAAAATACTCAGGTTCATGAAAACATAAAAATTTAGACCCGAGATGTAAAATGACCATTTTACCCTTACTATGGAAATTATCAGTGTTTTTATCTTCTTCATTTATTTTACCATCATTCAGTCATTCCTTAGGCTTACTTAGACCTTAATAACATTAGAAAACTACTTCCAAAAGCTCACCATGAGAAATGATGAAATTACCCTTGGTTTATGTTATCTCATCTACTTCTAGTTACGGGGTCTACGGAGGTCGAGTTTTCACAATACAAGGGTACTGGGCATCACAGTCTCCCCCACTTAAATAGAATTTGTCCTCGAATTCATGTCAATGTCGAGTTATTAATCTCACTCTATGATCTTATTCTATTCCTTCCTTTATAGGGAATTTTGATTTATGCACTTCGTTACCTTTCATTCAACCAAAACATTTCACAATATCAGTGAAATGCCCCATACTTTGAAACAGTGATTAATAAAGTTGATCGAATGCAAATTGAGGTCAATTAAAATATTTAAAAGTGATAAAAGATGAAAGGAATAATTTATGATAAAATATTTCGCACGCGAGTAAATAATAATAAAATAATAATATTTTATCGAAAGAGAATTTGAGAGATAAAAGGGTGATTCAGAGGTCAATTGAGGTATAATAAGGAACTTTGGCAACCAAGGAGACAAGATAAAATTTATAAAATAAAATAATATTTTATTAATAAAATAATATTAAAATATTAATATTTAACCTAGTGTCGAAATCAGTCATGAAGAATGATCATATGGTTGATCCAAGTAGGGGAGAAAATGTCAAGCCTGACTCTATAAAATACTTGTCATGACATACATGTGATAGATATCATGTTTGCATGCTAAGAGAGTCTCGAAAAATTTACAAAAGTCGGTATTGTACCTAGAGGTACAACAAAGTTGATTTAAGCCTCGAACTAGATCAAATAGAGAATTTAAGATGAAATTAAGAATATTAAAGTCCCAAAATGGTTTAATATGGTGATTTGGAGTACGATGATCAATTTGGAGTCGAACCAGAATTTTCACTATCTAGGGGTAAAATGGTCATTTGCCACTTGGGGACAAAATGAGAATTTTTAGAAAAGATATTTGGCCCTATTTGACTTATTAGAGTATGATTTGAGTATTGGAGTATGATTTGAGGTTAAGAAGTGAAAAAAAATTATTCTTGGTATTTTTCGGAGCATAGGTGTAGAATGGTAATTTTGCCACTCTAGGGGCAAAACAATAATTTTCCACCACCAGGACATTTGTCCAGCACATGGTCTTCCCTTATCCTCATTTTGAGCATTGACTAATCATGTGGTGGAGATAAAAAGGTTTAAAATTTTTAAAGTTTTAAAAATAGACCAATGGAAACATGCCACGTGTCAAGCAATAATACTTTATTATTTTCCATAAAAATTAGCCCATATTTATCCCATTTTCTCTTCATGTGGCTGGCCATAGTAAGAACAAGAGAGGAAAAAAAAAACACAAAACCTAGGTTGGAAAATTGAAGAAAAAGTGTGGGATTTCAAAGGATCAAGCAATCAAAGGTAAAATTTCTTGATTTTGACTTGTGATCTACCTTTCCCATGCATTTTACCTTATTTTCCATGGTTAATTTCATGTTTTCATGGTGAATTCATGGCTTCCCAAATGGGTATGGAGAGAGAATGAAGTTAGATTGATTTGATTTTAAGTTATGTTAGTGTTTTTAGTTAATTTAACATATTTAGAAACAAAACAATAAGAAAAAAAATCATTTTCCCCCATCACCATTATTGGCCGAATTTTCTAGGGAGGATATTGTGGCTGAAATTGATGATATTTCATGATATTTGGGTGATATTTGATGTTTGGTGAGGCTATAAATTAAATGGGAAATTTTGGTGTGAAAATCTAGATTTTTACCTAATGTGTAGACATGTGTGATTATTGACCCGGGACTGATAAATTGAATCTCATTCACAGTCACTGAGGTAATTTAGGTATAATTGGAGTGTAGAAAATGAGAAGAATTAATTTGGAGTTAAATTGGAGATTTTAATCGATTAGACCGAGTATAGTGTGACTTAGGTCGAATATCACATTTAAGTGATTAATCAGACATTTTGCATCCCATCGCATGCATTCATTTAGATTTAGAGAGCTTGAAATAGTTTATGATAAATTGACACAATTTATTAAAATTCGTGTCACGTATGATGTATAGATGGTGAGTCCTCTAATAAGGGTAGAGAGATTGTGCCCGAAGACCGAGAATAGGAGTATATCGAACTCCTAGTACTGTGAGTAACCTTACCATTATTTTTATTATCTAAAGTATGTTTTTAATCTATTTTGGTGAAATTTTATGAAAATGAGTTTAAATGGTAAATCTTTGTGTTTTACAAATAAAATGTATTTACATGAAAGGATTTTATAAATTGTCTTGAAATCGAATAATGATTTTGAAAAATAGAGTAATTGGAGACCACTTGTTATGTCGTAAATTTATGATTTGAAATCAAATGGCTTATGACAATATTTGCATGAATGGCTGAATTGATATTGGTGTTGAAATGTATGAAATATGTATTTAGCCTTGAAAGGCTATAAATTACAATAATTGCCATATCATGTTATTGAATTTTATTGTATGGTGGGTTTAGCTTGCTGCAATGGGCGGATTCTGTGGACCAGCCTATTAGAGGGGCACAGAATCCGGATATATATATGTACCTCGGTCGGAGAGGCACGTCGGGTATCTCCTGAGGTATGGACAGAGTTCACGTCACACCGAACCACCTCGTGATGGTGAACTCAGCTAACGCCAATGAATGGCTGTGTTTTTTTCAAAATAAAAATATATTTTACGTGTATACAAAATTTTAACAGCCTTGGCGAGCTCGAGTGTACGCCTCTGATCAAGGTGTCATCGAGTACTATTTGATGGCATGAGCCAAATGTTTATAGAAGTCATAAGCCTAAATGAGAAATTAAATGAAATACAACCGTTTGCATGGGTTGGGATGAATTTTCAAATTGTGAAATACGTATTGTGATGGGATATCTTAATTGTCTCCTTTTACTCGGCTTTAGCTGATTTAAATGATGTTTGTTTACTCACTGGGATTTTATAATCTCACCACCCTCCTTTCCACCCATTTCAGGCTCAGAGTAGACTGTAGATAGCTAGTTCCATCGAGGATTTCCATTAGATTTGTATCTTCCAAATTGTAGGTTCACAGCTTCTTTAATTTTGGTTATTGTGGGCCCACTTGATATTGTAAATTTAAATTAATTTAAATACTCCACTTTATTGTGTTACAGTATGATTGAATTTATTTTGTTTTTACGTTACAAAAAGTATTTACATATAACTCCAAAATTTCTGTTTATAAAAGAATAAAATATTTTATTGAATATTTTGTTTTATCTTCTTATTATATTCAAATAATTACAATTTCATTTTAAATAAAGGTTTTAGATGCCTAAACTTATTTTTAATTGTGAATTATGTGATTGGTACTTGTTTACTACATTTTTAACTGGTTTTGAAATTTTCAGTGGAAAATGACCAAAATGCCCCTGTGAGACAAAAATTTTTATTTTATCAGTTTTAAGTTGGAAATAGCTCAAAATCTTTTAGAACATAAAATTTGGCAACGGTTACTTACTAGGGGAAATGCGAAACTGATATTAAGCCTTGCGGGGTTCTGGTTGGCATTCCGGGAGATGAGTGCCCATCGGGGCACCGCAGCGGTTGTCACAGGCTCGAGGGGAGTTCCGGGTCGTGACAATCAGGGTACGTAACTTATATCTATTATCATCTTTGAGTCAGAACCATGGTATTTTTCACTAATGTTCTCTCTTTTATCATTGAACAGCCGAGTTTGCATTTATCTTCCATCATTAACATCGAATCATAACTCCAGCTCAATCATAGCGATTTCGATTATATATTACACTTGCTTATGTATATCTAATCATCATTTTATTACCTCATTCCCTGTCAACTCCCCAACATTCATTCCTTCATTTTATCCTCATACACTATTGCATAATTTATGGCATTATAAATATGTCCTACTCATTCCTATACATATTTTCACATCAGGGGGAATTGAATCTTTCAACCATTCCCTCACCCTTCATGTTTATTTCGTATTTATGCAACTTAAATCTTCTTAATCATATTAGTCCATCTTGCATGTCTTAATCACACTATAGATTACATTTCCTTGATATCCTTTCTTTGACTATTTCTCCAAATTTCTTATATCAATATAGCTCAACTTCCGATGAGATCTCTTTTTGTTGTACTATCCATCCAACTTCATCAAATATATCATGCTCAAATTTTGAATCACTAAGAATAATTCGTTACCTTAATTGGTTACGACATCAATTCCACAAATACGTATGTACACGCACTTCTAAATGTCAACATTCCTCATTATGTGAGAGGATGCTTGCATTCAAGCACCTTCGAGCTAAATTTGACTTCTATTCATTCCTATCCATAACAAAAATTCAATATAATAAGTCTCATAGTACATGTCAACATTCTAATATTTAATCTACGAACATTGGGGTGTAATCAATTTTTTTGATTACCCTTTTTAGATGTTTAAATTACCGTTCAACTTGCGTCTTACCATAAGTTATCTCTTACGTAATCCATACGAATTCTCATCATGCCTACACATAACTTCACATCATTTGCATGCTTATACTCATTTCTTATCATTTCTAGTTATATACTTAAGTTTCATTGTACTATATATATCCTTGCACCACAATGTCATTAGTCACATTTCACTTACTAAATATCATTTTCACTATCTTGCAATCCAGTATACGTATATGCTTTATAACCTCAGTGATCCTTCAAAGGTTCATCTTTACTTGATCATTGCATCTTATGCAATACCACAATCCCTAAAAGTCATCCTTATACATCCCTTTTGCAATTCGATATTAACCAGTCACTTAAGACTTAAACTCATTCGAATCATGCGTGCCTCATGCATTTTCGAATTCTAATTTCCATAATACGTTAAAAGGTTTCTATTATCCAACTTCATTATCAAGATTACCTTCAATCATCATTTACACTATTCTTTTATACCACTATAACATCAGTTTCCCTTAGCCAATTTACAATTTGTACTTGCAATTACAAGACTAAGAACAAGGTTCTTCTCAAGTACCCCTCTATGTCAATGTGAGTATCACTCTCGACTTATAGCTTCCCTTTTTCTGTAACAACCTATCACGACCCAATTTCTGGGCCATGACAGGCGCAAGGGCCCAATAAACGTAGTCTATTAAGCCCAAGCAAGCCTATCGATTTATCCTACTCATCATTCCATCAAATATTGCTAAGTCACAAATTTTAACTTTACATCAAAATAGTAATAGACATTTCCAACTCGTATTGGCATTACTCATTTAAAATATACATACATTGTCTACAGTATGTATCTTAATAGTTTACATCAAGTTTGTCTATACATCTCAAAAAGAAGACTCGATTTCCAGTGGAGGGACTCGGACTACTGTACAGTTACTAAATGCCGAGACACCTACCAAAAGATGGATATAAGTCTACAAGGACACCTCGTCCTAGTTACCGGCTGCCTCGTGATCTGAAAACATGAAGTTAAAAATGGTGAGTATAAACCCAGTGAGTGAACAAGAAAGGGAACAAGCATACCATAAGGAATCTTTAATGAAATCATGATGCATTCTTTTTCAAAACAATGCAATTTATTTCTATTCTTATTAAAAACCCATCATCAAACCCTTACATGATTAACCATTTGAAAATCATGAACCCATACATAACGAACCATTTGAAGAATGAAAGCTTCAATATCACACAAGCAAGTCAAATACGACAACAAATCTTCGCTGCAGCGAAAAGAATTCTTGCTGCAGCGTAGCTGCAGTGAGAATGAATTTTCGTTGCAGCGACGTTGGGATTTAGTTGTTAACCGAACGAGGGTTTCTCAATTGGCCGAGGGTTTCTCACTAAACCTCCCCATTTTAAACTTAACTCATTTAATCTTTAATGTTGGAAGTCTATGCTCCGATATGGTAGTAAAGAAGTGAAAGATAGGGCAGCAATTGGACAAGATAGGAGACCAAACAGAAGGTTTTTTGCTGCAGCGAAATTGTAACCCACAAACAGAAGGTTTCTCACTGCAACGAGATTCTTTCTTGCTGCAGCGAAATTCAACTGATGAAATAGAGAGTTTTTCGCTACTGCGATATTCCTTTTCGCTGTAGTGAAAAGCTACAATGACTATCTCGCTACAGCGAAATACATTCTCGCTGCAGCGAGAACCAGTTCTGGTGAAGATTCTCAAACCCGAGAGTTTCTCACTGCAGCGAGAATGAATTTCGCTGCAGCGAAAACAGAGCAACAAGAGAAAAGTTTCCCCTCACTCAACAAAAAGGTCATCCTGTTAAACCAACAAAATCAACATACAGCACATGAAAATTCCCAAGGTGTAATGTATCAAATTTCTCATATATGTCAATCATATATCACATTCATAAGTTTTCATTTCATAAGTCTAGATATGCATAATTACATAGATAAACATCAACATCATCATAATCACACCCGGCTCATGTACATCCCCCCACATCGTGCACATAGCTGACACCATCGTGCGCATCCCCTCACATCGTGCACAATCAGTGCCATCGTGTACATCCCCCCACATCGTGCACACGGGCACTATCATCATCCATCTCTCACGCCACCATCATCACCAGCATGTGCATCCCCCCACATCGTGCACACACACGGTTACAGTCATTATACACAATATCATTCATCATGCACAACACACACATTTATATATCATCATATTACAATAGTGCATGAGTCCATAGCAATCACATATCACAACATAAAACCATTTTACAAAAGCTTGTTCCCTAGGAACTTGTCTTTATAAAAAACTTGATAATTCATTCAAATGGGTGGCAAATATATTATATTTCCCAAAACAAGTTTTGAAGACAATCCACTAACCAATTGATTGTAGAGCCTTTAGATGACTCTAATTCCCCTAATTGTCCAAATGAGATGATGGGGCTTCCTTAGAACCTAGGATCACATTAGCATGAGCAATAGGTTAATTTACACACTATGAACCCTAAAAGCTATCTCTTAGCTAGCTTTCAATTGCCACATTAAATGGCTATCTATGTTCACTATCTCAATCACTAAAAGTAATGAACATACTTAACAATAAAACAGCTCATAAATCCTAATTACTAGCCATTTTCTGTAGCTAAAAATCGAGCTTAGTTCATCACTTACCCTAGGGCTCCTTTGTAGTCAAATTGTCTTCTAATAGCTTCTAAATAAATGGTGTAATTTTCTCTTTCTCTCTCTAGAACCTCCAACTAGTGAGAGAAAGTACAGAAATGAGATTTATCAAGGGTTTTAAAGTGAGAGGATGAAATAGCACAAGGGTTTATGGAAGGGTGCACCAAAAGCATGAAAATTGGAGCTAGAGAGAGAAAGTTATGGAAGCTTGAAGAAAACTCCCATGGAGGAATTGAAGAAACGTGAGAGGGAAAAAGGAAGAAGAAGACAAGCTACTAGAAATTTCAAGAAAGTGTTGGAAATTCAAGATATTTATAAGCCAAATTTATCCATTCCCTTAAAATTACCAAATTACCCCTCCACAAATTACCTTATTCTCCTCAAATCTTTTATGCAATCTTTTTGCTCTTTTGACATTGGGACAAGGTCTACAATGGTCTAGACATGCTCGGGCTCATGAAAACTCAAAATTTTAACCCGAGGTGAAAAATGACCATTTTGCCCCTACCGTGAAAATCTTCAAAATTTTGGTTTCCTTTCCATTTTACCCCTAATTTCACCATCCATTTATGCCTTAGGCCTACTTAGACCATAATATTATTTAAAAACCTTACTTGTATGGGTTTACTAAGGAAATGATGAAATTACCCTTGATCAGGGATATCGCGTATATTTCCCTTTACAAGTCTATAAAGGTCAAGGTCTCACACAACCCAACTTAATGCTTGTTTTCACAAGATTCACAGCAGGATTCCTCTTGAGTATTTCCTTGCAGATACTCACCTTAAACTTATATCTCATCGCATATTATTTTTTAACATGTGGTTTAGCCGTTAGGCTTTTTAGCAAGTTTCAAAATCACACATATTATACTGGCCTCGTATAATGGGAAATTCCTTCTCAAGGATGTTCATGCACTTCTGAAACACTTAATCACTTATTGGCTCTTTAACCTTCCGAGCATATCATTTCGAAAAGGCATGCACTTATTCACCAAGATATTTAAATGCCTGCTCATCTATTCATACTTCAATTTATCTTCATGGGTTTCTAGCATGCCATATAATTGGCCTTGTGTTGTTACTAACCCTCTTCATTCAACTAAGTCAAGACGGGATTTGTAAATCTTCATAGCAATACTTTATATTAACTCATTTACCATGCTACCCTTGTAATCCTTGATTCACAATTTCATCACCTGGTATTAACATCCCTTGTCGATGTCCCATACCTTCATCTTACCTTTCACTCATTTTTTTTTTCATTTTCATTTTTTTTCTTAGCCTTTAACAAGGCTTAAGCTCTTGTCTTCTTTATTTCTTAGGATTTGACTTTAGTCAACATGTTATTCATTTTAATATTTCACATGGTAGTTTATCTCAATGTAGTTGTCTCGAGAACTTTTTAACTTCTCTTTCTTTTACTTACATGCCCATATATAAGGCATTAAAGAAACCTTTCAATTCATTCATATAAACACTCTTCCAACGTACTTAAAACTCCAAATAACAAAGCTCAACATCAATACCAATGACCATAATTCAACTTCTGAGTTTTATATTTATGCCACTCACAATTTGCTCGTGCTTTCAAGCCATGAGGGGTTCTTAAAGTGGCAGCATTGGGCAGTCAGCACTATGACATTGCAGCTGCTGGAATTTACTTTATCGAAGCAATTCTTTTTCTTTTAAGGCTACCACACTAGTCATTCTCAATCGCATGGCTTTCCTTTAAGCTTATACCATAATTTCCATAAGTATGTGTATCTTCTCTTTGCTTATCATATGCACTAGACCAAGTTGATACTTTCAACTCATATCATCTTTTGACTTTTATCATCAATCATGAAATCCCACCTTAAGGCATATTTTCCATATGGTGTAATGAATTCACAATACATATATCACCCCATAAATAATTACTCACTCTTTATGGCATTCCACAAATTTGTTATTATCCATAACTAATTATCTTTCTTATTTCATAACTCAAATAGTTTATTGACATTTCAGTACAAACGACCATAAAAATAATTCATCTTTCTCCACATTCTACATTCATAATTTTTCATTAAATCAGGAATTCATCTTTCCTAAGTTCCATAATTTACCTCCAATGGGCTACATTTGTGTCAGATTATCATTTTATAATGTCAAGCCCAGCTCTATTATATACTTGCCATGTCATTCATGTATTTGATAGCATGTCTGCATACTTGGATGCCTCGAAGAATCGTTAAAAGCCGGTATCATACCTAGTGATATAATGAAGTCGATTAAAACCTTGAACTAGCTTGAATAGAGATTTTAGGATGTATTTGAGAGTTATTGAACCTTAGAATGTTTTAATATGATTATTCGGAATCGAGGATTAACTTGGAGTCAAATTAGGAATTTTCATAACGAAAGGGCAAAATGGTCATTTTGCCACCCGAAGGCAAAATTGGAATGTTGGACGAAATTTATGACCAAGTTTGACTAATTGGAGCATGATTTGAATTTTAGAAGTGAAAATTTTCAATTTCAAGCATAAGGGCAAAACAATCATTTTACGTGTCCACAGGGACGTAATTAGAATTTTTTGAATTTTACACCACCATAACACTTGTCAAGCCCATGAATTTCGCCTATTATCATTTTATACATTGGATAATTAAGAAATTACATGTGGTGGTGAGTAAATGCTTAATTGTTAAGTTATTAACCATGGACCAATCACATGGTGACACATATCAAGTTTTAATATTTTTATAATTGCCTTTATAAGCTCAACTTAAACTCTCCCATTTCATTCTTCATGGCCGGCCAAAGCTAAGAACAAAGAGAAAAGAATAAGAGCAAACCCTAGAGAAGAAAATCAAAGAGAAATTTGTTGAATTTAAAGGAACAAAACAATCAAAGGTAAGAGTTTTCAATTTTAGCTTAAGATTTACCTTACCCATGCTTTCTTTTTCATTTTCTATGGATGAAACACAAGTTTCCATGAGGGATTACATGCTAGCTGAACTTAGGGAGAGAGGTTTGGATGGTGGATTTTGCTAGATTTCATGATATCTTAGTGTTTTTAGTTGTTTGATGATGTTTGGCATGAAAAACAAGCAAGAAAAATCACATGCCCTTCAACAACCCTCTTTGGCCGAATTTTATGGGTGACATGTTGAAGATGGATTTTGTTGTATTTCAAGTTATTTAGCTATGAATTGATGAATTATGATGTTGGATATCGAAATCGGAATGAATTTCGGTTATGGTGAATTAGGTCACAATTAAGCACATTGAGGTACTTAGGTGTATTTGGAATTTTGGAAGTGAAATGAATATATTTGACGTTGAATCGGATGTTTTGATTAATTCAATAGTGTATAGTTCAAGTTAGGTTGAATACAAATTCAGTCCGATCATAATTGAACCCATATAGAACACCGTCTTTAAGTGATCATTCGGACAATTCTCATTCAATTTCATGCATTCATATCGAGCTTGAAATAGTTTTATAACAGTTTGGCACAAATATATTGAATTACGTGTCGTGTATTATGTATAAGTGGTGAGCCCTCTAATAAGGGTAAAGATATTGTACACGAGGACCAAGAATAAGAGTATTCCAAACTCCCGCTATTGTGAGTAACAAACTTTCATCTTAACTATCTAAAGTTGTTTTTACTCGTTTTTATGTTTTAAAGAATAATGAGTTTAAATGGTAAATTATTATGTTTTAAAATTGAAGTGTTGGTTAAATGAAATGAGTTTTATAACTTGTTTTGAAATTGAATACTAGTTCTGGAAATTGAGTAAGTGGAGACTATATACTCGTGTTTTGATATATGGTTTGAATTGGTGGCTTATGACAATGTGATGGCATGAATGGCTAGATTTGTGTTTTGTGTGGAATATATAAATTGTTTTGTTTTGCCATGACACAGGATGGGTAATATCATATTAGCCATGTCATATTGCCGAAATTTTTATTGATTTAGTGGGATAATTGATTAGCTTACTGCAGTGGGCGAGTTTCTGTGGACCAGCCTATTAGAGGGGTACAGTAAACCCCGTTATATTTTACCTTAGTATGAGAGACGCGGAAGGTATCTCCTAAGGTATATTTAGAGTTCACTTCACGTCGAGCCACCACGTGAGGATGAAACTCAGCCAACGCCAAGGAATGGCTATATTTTAAAAGTAAAAACATGTTTTATGAGTATATGTCGTTTTAACATCCTTAGCGGACTTGGTTGGATGCTTGGGCCAAGGTGTCTCTGAGTACGAGTTTTGGCACGAGCCAAGTTTTAAGAGAGTCATAAGCCTTACTAATTATTTTTCATGAAATGTAATTGTTTTATATGAATTGAAATGAGTTTTGAATGTTATGAATTATATTATGATGGGATGATTTAACTGTCTCCATTTACTCGGCTTTAGATGCTATAGATGAATTTTGCTTACTCACTGGGTTTATAAAAACTCACCCCTTCTTTTCACCCATTTCAACCTCAGGCCAATCTGTAGATAGTCGATTTTGTCGAGGATTACCTTTGGATCTGCATCCTTAGAAATCGAAAGTCTACAATCTTGCATATTTTCGGTTATATCAGGGCCCACATGTCATTGTAGAATATTTTGTATACCTGGCTGCGTGTGCCACTATATGTATGAATTTATTTTATTTTTATGCTACAAAAATTATTTACGCAGAGTTCTATAAATATTATTTTATAAGAAAATGAAATATTTTATTTAATAGTTTTATTTAGTTTGATTAGCCAAAAAAATTTATTTTAAATGGATGATTTAGATTACTAAAATTATTTTTAGATAAGAAATGTATATTTTTCGATCATATGCTGTATTTTCACCAGTTTTCAAAATTTTCGAGTAAAAATGACCAAAATATCCCTGTGTGGTAGAAATTACTTTTTGTTTGTTTTGATTTTAAAATAGTTTATATTCCCTTAAAACATGATATTTAGTAACTATTGCTCACAAGGGATATGTAAAATTGATGCGAGAGCCTTACGAGGTTTTGGTTGATATTTTGAATAATGAATGTCTATCGAGACATCACGACAGATGTCACAAGCTCGAAAGGAGTACCGGGTCGTGACATATAATGTCAAGGCACCATGTGCCTCCATTCTTACTGCCAATCGTACTTTATAAGGAACAATTAAAAGACTTTCATACCTTTTTTTTTTCTTTTTTTGTGCATTGCACAACTCTTTAGGACCTACCTACACTCTACAACCACTTGACTAACGAATCATCCTCTTTGACCTTTTTTCCTATTTATCCAGCATATGCCCCTTAACATTCTCATCCACGCTTAAGTTTACAATTCTCTACTTAACCATGTTAATCATTCAAAGTGTCATCTATAGTTTCATTAATTTCACTCATATTTTCCCAAATTGTAATTGCAATTGAAATTTCAAATTTTCACCTTTCCACGATTAACTGGTAATCACTTGTCAGGTCTCATAGTTGTTTATACCATTAATGACTTTCTACGTGGATCTTTAATAATTATCTAAGGCGACCAATCACGCCACTAAGGTGAATATCTTTCTTTAGTAATTATATTGCTAGCATACCTCTGTCATACCAAAAGATTCCCATACACATCCAGTCATTTAAACGGCTATTTTATAATCTGTTCGAGTCACACGAAAATAAAAGCCAAGCTCTTAAGTCTTTTATACAGATAACTACTGCTACTTCATTTACACCATGCCTGCCAAGACTTAAGGTAATACAAAGTTCAACGAAAATACTAAACATCCTTAGGATCTTTGTCGCATTGATCCGAACACATCAACGGATCTTCCTCCGGGTCCTCTTCAGGATCTCTTTGTTTTCTATTCTTCCAAGCTTGCTGTTGCCTCTCAAATTCCTCCCTACTCATAGGTGCAGCACCCATTCCATATCCAGGAGGAAAATGTCAGACAACGGATACCTTCCTAGGATGAATATCTCTTTTTGCAATTACCTCTTCCGTCTTTTTCTTATACCATTCCTCTAGTAATTTGTTCATGTATCCCCGAATACCAGAGCTGTCCTTATTCACAAGGCTTTCACTGCTTTAGAGACTTTTCCCTTTACGATACATTATTTCCACTCCCGGTGGAATCCGTTCATCAAGAAGTCAGAGTGAATTACTAGCCACAGTTTCAACCTTTAAAGCCTGACGACTCCGAGCAGTGGAGTCCATCGATCCCTCTTCATCATTAGGGGACCTTTCTCATTTTTTCCCGTTGCTGCTCATGTTGTGTCACAACGGCACCTCAAACCTATACACAAACATGCATTAATTCTTAACCCTTTAGTACTAAGACAAAGTTAGGCTTCTAGATGAAAAAAAGTTCATGTAGCCTCCTTTCCTTGATTAGTGTTGCACACCCACAAACCAAGAACAAGACTCTACACTAACTCTAACAACTCCGTTGGCAGACACAGAAAATCCTAGGACTCAGCTAAACTTAGGGCTCTAATAAAAATCGTAAGACAATGAACAGTGGTGTTTGCATCAAAGGAAGTTGTTATAATGATTACAATCATGACTTTTACTAGTTGTTGATCGATATCGTTGAGTTAGAATACTTTGGTGCAAACAATCAAGTAGTTTTGTTCAAATGTCATTGGTTTGACATCAAAAAAGGTTTTAAAGTTGATCCTATTCATGGATTAGTCGAAATTAGACACAACTCAATTCTTGCTACTAATGAGCCTTTTGTTTTAGCTGAACAAGCTACTCAAGTTTACTGCAGTCCATATCCATCAAACAAAATAGATCGACGTGATTGTTGGGCAGTGCAAAAATGAAGGCTTGGAGTCAATTTGACAGTCCAGATAATGATGCAGATGATGGAAAAATGATCAACTTGAACAAAAGGTATTAAGAAAATGAAGTTCGATTCAACACAAGATTTGATCATCCTTTCACACAACCTTGACAATAATATAATTCTAGTTAGTGGAGAATATGAAAAGGTTAATACGTTTGTTGAGGTCCAAAAAGAATATGATGATGAGAATGAAAGAGTTAAAGAACACGATGAAAAGACAAAGGAAGATGCAAACGAAGATAATGATAATGAAAGCGGTGATGATGAAGATAAGAACAAAGAAAATGAGTTTGCATGTTTGAATGATGATTGATGATCGATTTTTTTTATTTAAATGATGTAAAGATTTTGAGATTTAAATTTATTGATGGTGAATCATTTACATATGCCATTTTGTTTTGAATTCTTGTGTATGAACATTATTATAAATTTCATATGAATATGTTTTTCAATGATTGTGCATTACATTTATTAGCAGTTAATATTAATGGATTGGGTAAAATACCTTGTCCCCCCTAAGTTTTAACCATAATTCAATGTAGGTCCATTAGTATTCGAAATGGACAATCAACCCAAACGTGTAAATGGCGTTAATAGACAAACACAAAATGTTTGAAATACCTTTTTTTCTTTTATCACTCTCTTTCACTATTTTCTTTTCTCTCAAGTTAGCTGGCGATGCTCCTTCCACCAATCGACCACCCTATAGTTAGATTTGGCCATGGAATGTCAAATTCGGCCAAATCTCCCTAGGGAAAGCATGATATTAACATTCCTCGGATCCATGCTCTTTCAGGGTGAACCAACACTATGAGACTTTGATCTTTATAGACTCGTAGCTAGAAGTAGATGCGATATCACGAACTAGGGGTAATTTCGTCATTTCCTTAGTAAGCCCCTCAAAGTATGCTTTCAAACATTATTAAGGCCTAAGTAGGCTTAAGGCATAAATGAATGATGAAAATAAGGATAAAATGATGAAGGAAATAGAAATAATGATGATTTCCTAGATAGGGGTAAAATGGTCATTTTTCATCTCGTGTCAAAATTTTTAAGTTTTCATGAACTCAAGTACTTTTAGACTATTATGGACTTTGTCTCAGTGTTAAAGGAGTAAAAATAGTGCAAAAAGGAAAGGAGGAAGACAAGTGGCCTTGTTAAGGGCATTATTGTAAATTGTGTGAAAATTTGGATAAACTTTAACTATAAATATATAATCTCCAGCAGCTTTTCTTAATTTTCCAGCAGCTTCTCTTCTTCTTCTTCCTCCTATCCTCTTCTCCATTTCCATGTTTCTTTGCACCTTTCATGGAAATATCCTTTGAAACCTTTAAAACTTCCCTAAATTAGCTTTATTTCTCATGCTTTTCTACACCCTTTCATAGGGTTTTTCATGCTCTTCCACTTTTACACCTCAACAACCTTCAAAAGCCTTTCTTAAGTACATTCACTCACTATTTGGACGTGTAAAGAGAGAGGGAGTGATTTCCCTTATTAGCTTGGAAGAATTTTGAAAAGAAATTCAATTGCAAATCCACCCAGGTGAGTGAACTTGCCTTTAAAATGTTTTGGGAAATGTATTGGTATTTGGATGAAGCATGTGAATGATTTTTATTCAATTTTTCCTTAAAGATTATGCATGGGAACAAGCCTTTATTAAAATGTTTTATTTGGTGAGTGTGCAATATGATGAATCTTTGTGCTCTTATAGAATGCTGAGATATATATATGTTGTGTATCGATAGTTAATATTGTGTAATAAACATAATCGTGCGTGTGCGCGATGTGGGGGATGCACATGCCGGTGATAACGGGTGTGGGAGTGTGGATGATGATATTGCCTGTGCGTGATGTAGGGGATGCACACAGCGGTATTAGCTGTACACGATGTGGGGGATGCACACGATGACTCCAGCTATGTGCGTGATATGGGGGTTGCACATGACCTGGGTGAGGCGGTTGTGGTATATATGCTTATGTATATATATATTTACTATATAGAGAGGTTTGGAATTAATATATGATTGCATTGACTGTTGAAACTTGATTATTATCGAGGTGTTCAATTTGATGTTCAATATGGCAGGAATGGATTTTATGGCATGTGAAAGCCCCTTTATTTTCATCTACCCTGAATCTCGCTGCAGCGAAAATAGATTCTCACGGCAGTGAGAAACTCTCGGGTGGTGAGGGTTTACACCAACCCTGGTTTTCGCTGCAGTGAGAAATTTCACCGTAGCGAGAATGATTCTCGCTGCAGCGAGAAACTCTCGAGTTGGGAGGCTAGCTACAGTCCTGTAATTTGCTGTAGCGAGAATACATTCTCGCTGCAGCAAAATGTCTACAGGAAAATTTCGCTGCAGAAACCTTCTATTGTGCTTGCTACCTTGTTTGCTTTATACCATATTTTCCACTTCTTTAACATCATAGTTGATCATGGACTTCCAACATCAAGGGATTGATTAATTAAGTTTGAAATGAGGAGTTTTAGTGAGAAACCCTCAGCCAGTTGATAATTTAAGCCCAAATTTCGTTGTAGCAAAAATTCATTCTCGCTGCAGCGAGGATCAGTCATTTCGCTTGACTTGCTTGAATGCTGCTAAAGTTTTCACTCTTCAAATCCTTTGTTGTGCATGGATCCTTCATCATCAAGTGATTAACCAATTAAGGGTTTAATGAGGGGTTTTAATAAGAACTAAACTAAATTGCATTGTTTTTGAAAATAAATGCATCATGATTTCTTTAAACTTTCCTTATCGTTTGCTTGTTCCTTTCCTTTGTTCACTCACTGGGTTTATACTCACAGTTTTCAACTTCATGTTTTCATATCAGGAAGCAGTCGGTAACTAGGTCGAGGTGTCCTCGTAGATTCATCTCCTTAGTAGGTATCTCGGCACTCAATAGCTGTACTTTCACCCCGATCTCTTCGTTGGAAGTCGAGTATCCCTTTTATTGTGTATAGACAAACTCGATGTAAATTATTAAAATGTATGTTTTAGACAATATATGTATATTTTGATTGGTAATGCCACTATGAGTTGGCAATGGTTAGCATTATTTTGAATTGAAATTATGAAATGTGACTTTAGGAACTTTTGATGGAATGATGAACAGGTCATATAAATAGGCTTGCTTGGGCTTAGTGGGTTATGCCCATTGGGCATATGCGTCGATCATGGCCCAGAAACTGGGCTGTGACAAGCACGATCTAACTGGATCTGGCACTCCTCGGCTAGATCCGATCGCAGGGTGGCTGACTAGCGAAAGCTAAAGTAGAGAGATTTGTTTTGAAAAGAGAGAATAAAATTTTGAAAATGAAAAAATATAGTTTATATAGTGTGGTAATTTTTTAAATTAATGAAGGGTAAAATTGTCTAAGAAATATTGCCACATCATCAAAGTAATAAAAATATTAATGGTTTACTAACAGTTGGACTTATGTGTCCAGTGAAAGATATTTTTTTGGGACAGAGTTGCCATTTGAAATACTAATTGACCCACATGAAATTATGACTAAAACTTAGGGAAGCCTGCATGGAAATATGGCTAAAACTTAGAGGTTCACAGATTATTTAAAAAGTGGTTAAATTCAAGACTACTGTCGGCCATTGAGGATAGTCAAGTGGCGCAGATACTTCAATTGCACAACCTCCATTGCCACATCCATTGACCATAGCATCAATGCAAGCTCCATCCTCTACACCATTGACGTCTAGATGTCCACAACGACAGTGTCACGACCCAATTTCCCAGCCAGGACCGGCGCATGAGCTCAATGAGCATAGCTCAATAAGCCCAAGCAAGCCTATCCATTTAACTTTGCTTAACAAATTTATCATATCATGCATACACACACACCTTTTCCCGGGTGTGAACATAGCCAAAAACACAATAGGCATTATTGATAATAATATACATGCACTATACCATTCATGTATTTAGCAATTTACATTTCATACACATATTCACATTGTTAGATTGTGTTCACAATACAAAAGGACCCATGACTGTCAGCGGAGACATTTACAATAAAAAAGATTACTATCGAATGCCAAACACATACCAGGAGATGCACTATGGGGACTCCTTGATCTAGGGTCTAACAGTCACCTGATTTGAAAACATGAATTTTTTATAAAACATGAGTACAATACTCAATGAGTGAAAGAAGGGAACAAGCA
>NC_030859.1:14122118-14139400 GCF_000208745.1 Theobroma cacao | reverse complement strand
AAAGCATGGGTAAGCTAGGTATCAAGGAGAATTAAAGAAATTTTAACTTACCTAGCTTGTTTCCTTGAATTCCAACTACTTTTTCTTTGAATTTCCACCTAGGTTTTCTTGTTCTTCCTTGGTTTCTCTTCTCTTCTGGTTTGGCTGATCACTATGGGAGAAATGGGCTGATTTTTATGTCTTTAATAAAGAAAATAACGAATGGATGAAATTTTGACACATGTCACCATTCCATTGGTCCATGTGTCATACTTAGCCATTAAGCAATCTCTCTCCACCACACATTTCTCATGTTTATCCATTTATAGGATGAATAAAATCCCATGGCCTTGACAAGTGCTGGGGCGAAAAATTTACCGATTTGCCCCCAAGGTGAAAAAATTATGATTTTACCCTTATACTCCAAAATGTACTGGAATCAAATTATTTTTACTTTTCAACCTCAAATAACACTAACATTGATCAATATTAACCAAATGGGGCAAAAAAACTCATTTTTTAATCGAGCTTGACAGGGTCTCACAAACAGCTACTTTAATCGCTCCACCAGTAGTGTCGCCAACTCTTATGACAATACTAAATGTTTGTACCTTTACTACTACCAGTTGCAATGAGTCTTGTTTGGCACTGCAGTCTAAGGGCTAAGGGCCCAATGTAGACTTGCCCACTTTCAACAATTCGGAGTGACATATACGTTTGACTCTTATCGGAAAGAAGTAGTTTCTACTAATTAACTAATTTCATTATATTATATGAATAATCATTATTTGTTATTATTAATGCGTTCTAATAAAGATGTATTAATTTAGTAGTACTTTTAAGGAGACTATGGTGACTCCAATAGTCACAAAAATAATCAAAAGTCACTTTAATGGGCCTTAGCCTACATAGAGGCATGTTCTAGTCAGGGTGTGATGCCATTTGGCTTAAATTTGAGGTACCATGTTATCCTTCACTAAAATATTTGTCGTTATTGTATATTTGTATATTTTGTTCCATTTGAACACTAATATATTTTAATTTTTAATGTAGGAGTCTTTTACGTGGGCCCTTACAAATGCTTTGATAGTCAACAAAATATGGGAGAAAATTGACAAGGACCAGTTAAAAGATCTATTAGGGAACGAGCCCAACAAAGCCAAACGAGATGCAGGCACTCATAGCATCATTAAGACCAAAAGGGAAGGCGCACCCTTAAATCACTACAGAAGTTTGTGATGTCCTCATCGATAATGTCTGGAGCACAGAAAAGTGGCAACGCTGATCCTAGAATGCCTAAGAGAACCGCCTAACAGAGGAAGAAGGCAACATATCAAAACACACAAGCGATTCTTTACCTTCTGCACTACATGCTAAAAGAATGGTACGTGTTCTTAACTCGTATTAGGAAAATGTGAAAACTTCTTATTGTCATTTTGTTGTTCAAGATTGCGATAACATGTGATTTTGTGTGAGTGAACATGTTGCAATATGTATCAATATATATGAAAAGGCATGCTTTATATATATGATGCATTTATTGCTCTTATGATTGCGTTATGTGTTGTGAATGTGTTGTGATGCAAAGATTAGGTGTTGTCATTGTGTTGTTCAAGATTGCAAAAACATGTTGAGATTTTGTGTGACTGAACATGTTTCAATTTGTATCAATATATACAAAGAAGCATGTTTTATATATATGATTCGTTTGTTGTTCTTGTACTGTGTTCTGTGTAGTGAATGTGTTGCGGTGCAAAGATTAGTTGTTATTGTTGTGTTGTCATGCAAAGCATATTTTGTTCGATTATTGTGTTGTCATGTAAAGCATATAATGTTGCTCAGTTGTTAATATATATTTTTCTCCAAATGCATTGTGATGATATATTGCTGTGTCATTATTATTGTGATGATTGTCTTGTTGTGATTGCAATTAGAGGCACTGTAAAGATAGGTGACATTCTCCGAGCTTTTCAAGCGCACTCACAAGCAACAGAAGGATATTGAAGAGTTTATGGATAATAAGTCTAAGATTATGAGTATAAGTAATAAAAATGACTCGATGTATGTTCATTATATAATTTTATATCTGTATATGTCACTTAACAATTTAATTAATATTTCATTTCTTTTTTTCTTTGTAGGAATCGTATGCTTCTCGTTCATGACCCATCGTTCCAGCCGAAATTTAATCTAGTAGCATGGTCAAAGGGAATTCGAGCAGCACAAACCACTCGGACCCATGTCTATAGGTTTTGCACCGGGGTGCCAGCCACTATGCTATTTGCTACAGCTTCAACCCCTTTTGGGAATGTTGCGTTAGCTCTTCAAGGTAAACCCTACAACTATCAACAAATGAAGGTAGAATTTAACCAATTGAAGGATGAGGTGTTGGATATTAAGTAGAACATCAAGTGGATCGTCTACCACATGGTACCTCCATCCATCACCAGGTTTTCATCACAGTAACCATAGTCAGTCCTTTTTAATGATGCAAAGGAGGCACGACCGAGGGACGATGGTTAAGAGTAATTTGTTTGTCTATAACTTGGATTCATTGTATGGATTTTTTAATTGGATTTTGATATTTGAATCAATTTTCATTTTTGTAAATTTCAAATACAATTGGTATTATTTTTTCATTATATTATAAATTTTAAATATTTTAATACATATTAGTAATTTTTAATTTTATTATTTAAATATATTAATTTGAAATGTCAACAAGGAATGTAGAAATATAATTTTTTTTTTATAAAAAAATTAGTATAAACAATATTACCAATGAAATTATAGACGAAATATGCAATATACCGTCGAAAATGAAGACATATTTACCAACGAATTTGACCTTATCACTGATGGAATCTCCAAGTTATGCGTGCACTAGAAGCCATTAGCACCTCTATCGGTGATTCTGTCAACAAAGCAGTCACACCATTACCGACAGAATGGCCGATTATAAGATCCCATCGATGATTTATTGATGAAATTGTTGCATCACCAACCACTCTTCTAGTAGACGGATCGGTTACTTTTCCAACAAACTTTTCGACGAAATATTTTATCACCAACAGAATAACCATTACCCTCCACCTTCCATGGATGGGTTGCAATATAAAAAAAAAAATAGAATAATCATTACCGACGAGGGTATTTCCAACTTTTGACTGACGAAATATTTCGTAGGCAATTTTGTCGGTAAATGAAAATACCGATGGAATAGAAGACTCTATTAGAGGTGAATGAGCACTTTATGTGGGTTGGGCCTCCTATCTAGCCTGTTAGCTTGCCTAGCTAGATTACCTTGGCTGCTGGTGTGTTTGGGCTGCCTCTCAGGCCATGACAGGTTGCCTAGACTGCCCGTACGCCTGGGTTGCCTCCCGAGCCGTGACAAACACTAACCCATCCACATAAATGTCTAAGACTTAAGTGAAATAAACCATGCGTACCCATAGTGAGGTGTCAACAATGGCGATAGAGCATTGCTATGATGAAGCAATACGTTTTTCGAGTTTTTGAGTTTTGATTGTATATCTTGAGATTTTTGGCAAAGAGAAAAAGGAGTTATGAATATAAAATTGTTTATTTGTAATTTTGATTTGTACTTTTTTTTTATTGAACGATTTACAAATTTTTTTTTTTAGTTTTGAGAACATTTTCAGCTTTCCCATTTTCTTCTAGATATACCCGTTTGTTAAATGAAGCCCTTGTAAAGATAAACTAGAAATAAAAAATTTAGAGAAAAAGCAGCTAGCAAGGGAAGCTATTAGCGGAGTCTAAAGTTTGTTGGGAATTTTTGCAAGTTTGAAAACAATCTAACATGACAAGAAAAATTGATGCAGCAGGCATTTCAGAGGACGTAGCATTTTATATACTGAGGTGGTGAGAGTAACCTACTCCCAAAGTAGATGTCTGCTCGCCTGCTTTAACATAGTTAGAGATTCTTTCTGCAACTTTCTTAAAACAAATCACTCGGAATGATTCACAATTTCCTACCATTGCATCCACTAAAAAAGACAAACTATCATATGAATTACTTCGAAATTTTCGTTTTCATTTTCAATTTAGGCAGAAATAGCACAAATGATGATGGTGGTCACGAAGATGTTCAATCCGAGTTGGAATCGTGCCTCCTCTTTTCCTTATCCTTCCTCCGTCTTTTCTTTTCATATGAATCATGAGATTCACGCTTCTCGTGTCTCTCACGCTTCTCGTATCTCTCACGCTTCTCATGTCTCTCACGCTTCTCGTATCTCTCACGCTTCTCGTGTCTCTCACGCTTCTCATGCTTTTCCTGTCTCTTCTCCTCATGCTTCCTTCTCTTCCTGCTGCTTTCATCCTCTGATTCCTTTTCTACAGTGTTGGTGGTTGATGGCAAGTGTTCATCCACCTTGACCGTCTCAGATGAGGCTTCCTTCTGACTGGAGGGAAGGGTACTTGGATCTTCCCATGGGCGTGGCACTCTGCAGCATGAACAAAGGAAATGGAAAAAGGGACCAAATTGTAACCAATAATGTTAATAAAGGACATTGCACCAGTTGTTTCTATTGTACAATCAAACATCTTGTGACCTTCTTAAGATAATATAAGTTTGCCACATACCTTGAGAAACCAAGACCATGGACTCGTGCTGCTTCAGCATGGCCTGCACCCAAGTCCTCTGCAGTAGAACCCCGCTTCACAAGTTCCGAAAGCTCATGCTTATCAAGGCGATTGCCTTGAGGTTGACTAGAACGTTTAGGAGCCAGTCCAAGAGCCTCCCTCATAGCTTGCTCCTCCTCTTCCTTAACTCTTCTAATTTCTTCACTTAGAGCCTCCACATCTGATCCCCCGGATTTTTTATCTCTTGCATACCAGTGCAGATCCTTCCCTGTAATTGAAACAGAACCTCTTCATGCAGAGCCAGTAGGCTTTCATTATAGCAAAATCTCAGAGCACCAAGTTTTCCAGTAATGATACAAAAACAACAATACCAGACAGACACAAATAGTAATATTATTGACAGATCATCTAATAATCACAGTAACATGTGAAGAAAATAAGTTGCTTGCACCGATGCATCCAAGGTGTCTGTCTCATTTTACAAGTTGAATATATAGAAGTTGGCATTTAATATATCATTAAAGCTTTTGCTTCTGATTCAATAAAATACAGGTTAAATATCTAGTACATCAGTACAACCTTTTGCATCCTATAAAACCCATAATTGACATACTAAAGGCCCAAATAACAAATTTTACTCAAAGAAGAAAAGGAGGGAGGGTGGAGGAGGGAGAGAGAAATCAGCTATACAAAAGTTTATCTTCAGCAGCCTTATAACCATCAACGTATAAGTAATAACGTTTTATTTTTTATTTGAGAACTTCACAATAAGGTTGATTTTCTAGAAAATATTTTAAAGTTGAAAGTAAGTTTTCAGGACAACCTTTTAAAGCTAAATTGAACTTTTATTCTTGGTCAAGGTAATTATAATGACTTTCTTTTTCACTTCTTTCAGAGGGATTTTCAAAATTGTATTCCATGACATCATAGATTATCTTCTAGTCAAGGAGAAAGATCTAAATCAATGTATTGTGTTGTGTACTATAGTTAAGAACAATTGGATTGGTAAACGATTCTTCACTAAGAGGGAGACCGTTGCACACGAGTAATCGACAAGAAGAATAAAAGGTGAAAGGAGAATTGGGTAATTGTGCTCGAGTATCTTGTGGTAGCTGAGAAATGGGTAAGTCCTAAGCTGTAAGGTATGTCAGGGTTATTTGTTATTTGATGAATGAAAAAAAAAGATTCCCCAAGAATTGTTATTTCACGTATAATTATTTGCCAATTTCATACCACTTCGTCTCAATAGCTCAGACACTCTAAAACAACCAATACTTCACAGAAAAAATTAATGTTGATGAGTAAAATTAAATATAGGAAATGATGATTGACCTTGTCCCGACATTTATTCATGACTATATAAAAGTGCATAGGCTGTTTAGAACCCAAAATTCTTTAAAAAAAAAAAAGAAAGAAAAAAGTGCACAATATCAGGGGGCAAAACAATCTTGAAATGACATCTTCCCTAGTACTGTATCTTTGTTATACCACAAATATGATATGAGATCATAATTAGAGGAAGGCAATAACTTAAAAAACCAAGCGACACAAATAATAATAATAATAACATGCTGATGATGATGAGCAACAAAAAAATCACACCCATCGTCAAGCTCACAAAATGCAATAGCTGTGTACTGCATGCTGGAAGAGTAAGACAAAATCATACCTTTCTGCCACCTCCCAACAGGTGCCTTGATACTGTGACCAAGATAATTCTCCCGATGTTTATCAACCTTCACATCATCCCAACTAAATTCTGCATGTCACAGGCCAATACTCATTTCCCACACTAGTGCATGGAGAATAAACACAAACTCAAATATAAATGAACAAACACAAGCACACATACACAGACATTAGGTAAAGGTAAAGTAGTAGCTGCATAGGAAATGTGCAAACAAGATGTAGAACCAAATACTTTAAAAAAATACACATAGTCGAAAATCTCAAATTCTCCAATCTCAAGTCTTAAATCTCAATATCCTAAACCATGAAAAGCACTCAAAAAATCTCAATATTTAAAATATCAAAAGCTAGTCGAAATTGAAAGATCCATCATGTCAATCCTCAGCCAAGGTGAAAGAACACTGGATCTCCATCTAGCATTTTCTGTACTTTTTATTCTCCCTTCTCCAAGTGATCAGTGCAGTATTTGATGATAGAATTGTCCTAGGTTGCTCACAGGCAACCAAGACCAAATCTAGTGTCGATGGCTCGTAATTGGAGATTCCTCTTCTCCCTCTATAACAGTGACCATCATTGCTCGTTTTTTTTTTTTTTTACTATTCTCTTCAAAAGAGATTGGAAATCGCCCACAAGAAAACCTACTTTTTATTTTAGTTTTATAGCATGCTAAACACATATACTACATATAATAAACTTTTATTTTATACCCTCAAGACTTTTAATATCTTATAAAACTGCTTTTTACAAATTACAGGACCCAAGGTGAAATCTCTTAACATCTTTAGCATTTTGTCAATAACCCCAAACTTGTCTTCTAGGAATTCAGCATATGTAGATGCATCTCAATGTCCGATCTTTTTTCTCCAATGCTATTCTCCTAAATGGTCAATTTTCACCTATGGTTATTCAAGTACTAACATTCTAATTTTATTTATACTATCAAAATCAATTGTCTATATTCATGTCTTGTATACCATCAAACTTTTAAATTTTTTCCTATGTGGCATCTCTATTTTCTTGTCATAATTTGTTATCTTCATTATTCCTATTAATCATACTTAATTATTTATTTTAATTTAATTGCCAATGTTTACACATCTTATTATAGCTACCTTGCTTCAGGCTTTTACCTTTTCAAACATTGGATAAGATTAAAGAGCTTTGTCCTCGGCAAGAAGCTTAGAGTAAGAACAACTCTAATATACAAGCTTAATGAATTCTAGCTAAAATTCAGTAAGCTGAAGGCAGAATTGAGATCCAGAACTGAAAACATTGTCATATAGGCGCATGGATATAAGGAGGATAAATGCTAGATATGCCAAATTGGAGGATAAATGCTAGCTGTACAATCTTCTCTACCCTCAGTATGCCGAAGGAGGATTTAAAGCATGAAGTCGAAGTTCGCTTCCTATTTTCAATGTCTAGGCATCTGGTCAGATAAACTTAATTCCAGATCCATTAAATTATACCTAAGTGAATAATTCATTAACTATTCTTCAACTCCCAACATGCCACGTATTCACAAAAGTTAATTAGATTACACAAGACACGCCTATCAGATTGGATGAATTTCATAATTCAGCTTGAAGATTTCTGCCATGGAATTCAAACTTATGTAGTTCCCCTGTTCTATCTTGGTAAAGCTCAAACTCGAAAATTTTCCATGTCAGTCCTGCTGCCAGCCAGCCAATTCAGGTTTCTCAGAAAAAATTGTCTGTATTATAGCTTGGCTCAGAATTACAACATATTGTAAAGAAACGTAGGAAGAAGAAAGACAAAGCAAGCTTTTGTTTCCCTTTCTCCCCTTATTAATTCAAATACAAAAGACATACCAAGCTCGAGAAAATCCAAACAAAAATAAGATTCGAGAATCAGAAAATCACGATAGCAGAAGATTAAGTATAAACGAAATTGAATCACAGAATCTAAGTGTTCATAGATTCAAAAGGAAAAGCCAAAAAAACAATTAGAATGAAGACGTAAACCCTAGAAAAATTAGAAACGCATAAACAAAAAAGGGGAAAAAGGCGAAAAACTTACGATCTCGGCCACCACGAACGCCACCTCTGGTAGGATGATACATGTTTTCTTTCTCCGAAACTCAACAAGTTCAAGAGACTTCTTCTTGCTTGATTTAATCTTCACTTTGATGACCGCTTATATTAGGGATTTGTGCTTCTGAATTAGCACACGGTTAAAGAGAGATAAAATATGCTAAGTTCAGAACAAGAAATAAACCTTTTCCATTAAATTAAGTGTGATTAATAGGAATAATTAATATACAAAAATTTAAGCATAATATTTAGAAACACTTGAGCATTTGTTTGATTGCTTGATTTAAATTTTTTTTTCAAATGTTAAAAGCATTCCTAACAATTCAAATTAATTTTTACTTTTTATGACATAGTATATTGTGACACGATAATATAATCATATAATATTTAGTCATTCTTTATGTTTATGTCAACATTATATAAAAATAAAATACCAATTGAAATTTTGAGTATTAACAATTAACTAATTTTTATTATAAAAATTTATTTGACTCAAAGTAAAATTATAAAATTTAATTATTCAAAATTGAATAGTTTAAAAACTCCTTCAAATGAAGTGTGAATTTAAAATGTTAATAATTTGAAATATATATTAATAAATTAATTTAAAAACTAAAAATTTGTAAAAATAATACTCATAACATTTAAATTTTATCTTTACACATTTATAAGAGTGATAACTTATAAAGGCTTACTTCAACTAAAGAAGCAATGATAAGTGACTAAATTTGAGGAAGATGTTGAAATATTAAATAGATAACTTCAATAGATTAAGGAATTTTGTTAACCTTGTAGCTAGAGGATGGATTTCTAGATATCAATTAGTTAATCAATTAACAATTAAAATAAACGAGTAATTAATTTTATTTCAAAATTTAAATGATTTTTAATAAAATTGTCCTTTTGTAGTTTATGATATAAAAAAGAAAAAATATATTTAATAAGTATTGAGAAAAGATATAATTTTAAAGCATAAAAGAAACAAAATGGGATGAAGAGAGACAATGGAGTGTATCTCAAAATAAATAAAATTAAAATTAAAATTAAAATATGAAAACATATTTGTTAATTTGAATGTAAAGAATGGGATGGGCATCGAGTACTCGATTAGTCAAATTCAATTATACTAATTTTGCCAATGAAAAGATAAAAATGCACTGATTTTCTCAAGTTTTGATGGTTTTATTTTTGGAAAATAAATATAAAATAAAAACTTTGCTTTCAATTGCCGACCCAATATCTAAACTTGGTGTTTGACCTGATTTGTTTGCTCTAGGGTTCTTGCTTTGGAACCTATATAAGCTATTACTTTTCTGGTATATATCGTCATTTATAAACAAAAAGAATCATATTATGAAATAAATCTTGAAAGAACAATTGTAGAAAATATAAATGAAGCATTTATATTTAGAGGGAAAAAAAGTAATTAGAGGAGTAAAAAGATTTTATTTAAATATATATTTATAAATGAAGTGAAATAGTTTATGTATAAGCTAATAACCCTTTATCTAGATTGAATTTATAAGATAAAGATAACACTTAGGAATTAGATGGATTAAATCTTAATCTAATCTAATTTACATCAAATCTAAATATAGATAACATAAATGGATATTCACAAAAATATTTATAACACTCCCCCTTGAATATCTATTATATTAAGAATATACCTCGTTAAAACCTTATTAGGAAAAAATCTCATGGGAAAAAAAAACCTAGTGAAGGAAAAAGATTACATAATCTTTTCAAGAATACGCTTTTGAAATACTACCTCATTCAAAACCTTATCAAGAAAAATCCAGTGGAAAAAACCTTGATGAAGAAAACGAGTACAGTGCATATTTTACTCCCCCTAATGACTGTATTATAGAGATATTTAAAATGATGCATTCCAATTTTTTGTACCAACTTTTCAAATGTTGTACTAGGAATGGCTTTAGTAAACAAATCTATTAGATTGTCACTTGAACGAATTTGTTGAACACTAATATTATCATTTTCTTGGAGATCATGGATAAAAAAGAATTTTGGCGAATTTTGGCAAATTTTGGTGAATTATGTTTTGTTTTATCGCCTTTAATGTCTCCTTATTTTGACTGTGCTATGCAAGCAGTATTATCCTCACATAACGTCGTTAGAATTTCTTTCTTGGTTTATAAGCCACACATTTATCGAATATATTAAGTTACAGATCTTAATTAGACACATTCATGACTTACTCATGAGTTGCTAAAATTTCTGCATGGTTAGAAAAAGTAGCAACTATAGTTTGTTTTATAAAACATCATGAAATAGCTGTACCTCCATATGTGAACAAGTAGTCTGTTTGGGATCGAGTTTTGTATAGATCAGATAAATGCCCTACATCTGCATAACCAATAAAATTTGTTTTGATGCATTTGAATAATATAAGCCTATCTATTATTCCTTGGAATTAATATTTTATCACCATATGTGAAAAACTGATTTACTATATTTTGCAAAAGAATTATCTTTTGAACTTCAAGTTCATATTGATTTGTGCGAGGATCAAACTAGATAATGATAATTCATTCTAAAAAATTTTCTTTTGCAGCTGCTTATTTTTCTCCCCCTAATGTTGGAAAAATTGTTTCATCAATGTGACAATTAACAAACTTTGTCATGAATAAATCTCCTTTTGATAATTCTAGATATTTAATTACAGATGAATATTCGTATCCAACATATATTCCTAACCTCCTTTAAGAACCCATCTTTGTATGTTGTGGTGGAGCAATTGAAACATATACCGCACACCAATAAATTGTTAGATGAGAAATATTTGGTTATTGACCATAAACCAATTGTATAAGGAGAATTTATAATAACTCGTTTGGTTTGATGCATACAAATGCTACTACATCCAAAATGGCATGCCCTTAAGCAGTCATTGGGACTTTCAATTTCATACGTTATGGCCTTCCAATAAGTTAGAAGTGTTTAATAAATAATTTTGCTAGACCATTTTGTGTATAAACATAAGCAATAGGCTATTCAATAATTATTTCAATTAATATACAATATTAAAGGCTTGAGATGTAAATCCACCAGTATTGTCAAGACAAATAATCTTGATTATTTAACTAGGAAAATGTGCTTGCAAACGAATGATAGCAAATGCCAAATTGCAAGCTGATAATACGCACACATGTGACCATCTAGTTGATGCATCGATTAAAACCGTAAAATATCTAAATGATTCACATGGTGGATGTATGAATCCACATATAACCTTGAATATTATTCAAATACGTAGAGAATTCAATCCCAACTTTAACTGGTGATAGACTTATAATTCATTTGCCTTCAGAGCAAGTAGCACGTAAAATTCATTAGATTGAAAAATATTCTGAATTTTCAATAAATGATTATATAAATTTTCAATCTCTTTTTTTTCATCATTATTGATCCAGGATGATCCAATCGGTCATGCCAAACATTAAAATCATTAGTAAACTTTTGATTTACTATGGGTTTCAATTATTCTAATATTTATGTAGTTTAATTCTGAGAACAGAGCAAATAATTTTTTTTTCAACACACATTTTCTATTTGAGATAATAGATGTAATATAGAGGTATTAAGTGTTTCTTTCATTTGTTGTCTCAATATGATATCTATTCAAACAAATATCTTTAAATCTTAATAAATTTCTTTGAAACTTAATAGAAAATAATACATCCTCTATTACCTTATTCCTCAAGGTAGTAAAATATTAGCTCTTCTGAAGCCTCCAATTAATCTTGTACTGACAAATATATGAACTGACATTGATATTTTTTATCAAGTAGGAAAAATGTTTATTGTCTTTAAATATAATGTGTGTTGTAACAATATCTGTAGGACATATATTTACATTATTGATTTTAGATCCAACAAGGTCAATATCTATATTTTTTTCAATAAAATAAAATATATACAATAAGAAACTTGCAAGTTAATATAAAAGAATATTAAATATAGAATTAAAATATATAATAAGAACATATCATTTAAATATAATGAATACATATTAAAGCATTTTCATAATATAGTTATACTAAATGTACCAATTACTATTAAGTTCATTTTCAGATATTTTTATTACTAGTCAAATGATCAATTCCTTTTTCAAGATAAGAAAATCAATAATAGATATTTTTATTACTAATCATGTGTAATCAATTCCTCTTTCAGGGTGGACAAATATCTTGGTGTGTTACATCAACTTGGCCATAATTAAACTTATCACAAGATGTTTTAATTTTCAGTGATGCTTAATAAAATTTAAGACGTACAACAAGTACATGACCAATAATCTTTTATACCACATCAATAACAATACGTTTTCTATATTCATTTTATTCTTTTCATTATTTATCCACTTTTTGTGGGTTACAAGTGTTCATTCACTTCTTGATGGGTTACCCACTTCTAGTGGGTTAGCGGGTTAAGGTATCCATCTAGTTTTGGTATGTTGAAAGTATTCATCTATTTATGGTAGATTACAAGTATCATCCACTTTTAGTGGGTGATTTACATATGATGGGTTATCCACTTCTGGTGGATTATCCATTTTTTAGTGAGTTAAGGCATCCATCCACTTTTGATGGTAAAATTATCTCTCCACTTCTAATGGTAAAATTATTCTTAAATTTAGATGATAAAATTATCCATCCACTTCTTGTGGTAAAATAATAATAAAAATAGTGATAGTGTAAATTATTATGGCCATCATAACTAGATGATATTGAATTCACTTTAAGGAATAGATAGATTCATGATTATGACTATAATTATTAAATGATGTCGCATTCACTTTAGGGAATGGAAGGATTTATAATTTTTTATTAGTAGCTCGTTTGTCGCATTTACTTCAGGGAATGAACATTCATAATTTTATTAGTAGCTCATTTGTCACATTCACTTCAGGGAATGGACATTCATGGCTTTTCATTAATAGCTATATAATAGCAAATTCACTTTCCAATCAAGGGACAAAATATATAGAGTGCTTTTCATAAATGGGCCTCAGGGATAAGGTGTTTTTGAGAATGGTCATCTTTATAATTTTAACTGTTTTTAGCCAAGAGAAAAAAAATGGACAAAATTATCCTTAATGAAACCGACTCATTCGCTAGGCTCCGCTCTTCAATCCGAAACCTATTAATGGGTCAAGTATGTCATTTATGTGGACCATAACTCTTCGATTTTCATCGAGAGACCGTACATATCCTCAGAAGTAAGTCTGTAAAAGCATTCCTCAACAGTTAAACTTCAGAGCATTTTGGCAGTAATAGGAGCCTTTTGGAGTGGTTGTTATTCGTACAAAGGTAGTTCACATATTGAGCAGTGTGAGGAAGTTGACATTACGTTGAGAAAAGTATAATATTTTTTTATGAATTTATTTATTTTATTTTGAACCATGTGGAGGTTTTTGACATAATGGTTATTGTTTGTGTTTAGGGTTAAGGTTTTTGAGCATAAATCTATACATGTTGCACGTTCATATTAATATTTTTGCTGTTTGAAATTTTTGAATATAAACATGAAAGTGGTATTGTTGGTGTTTAGGGGTGGAAAGGTGACTGGCCATGCGTGACTAGTTGATATGTATTTGTTAGGAATTTGGTTGAGGGTTTAGATGTTGCGTGAGTAAGGGCGTGCTTAGGTGGTTGGCACCTTTTACATGAGTGGATTTTGGCATGGGGTCACATTGGGGTTGCGTGATTGAAAAAGGGTTCAACTTAGCGTGACTGATTGATAGGTCATTGCGTGACTAGTTTTTATGTTATTGCGTGAATATTGTTCAAGCATGGCGTCAGTTAGTGTGTGCGTGACTCAATTAGTTATTCTTAAAATTGCGTGACTTGTTTATAAATCATTGCGTGATTTAATGTTAATAATTACGTGACTAATTGATTAGGCATTGCGTGACTATTGTTGTAGGAAATTGCACGAGTGTCATAACTGCATGAAATTTATCTGCATGGGTTTATTTTGTATTATTTTGGATCAACTGTAATGCTTTAATGTGTATATGTTGATTTACTTAATAATCCATGCTCCACACTTGGATTAATTATTCTGTTTCAAGGATGTCTAAAAACAGTAAAAAATATTGTTAGGGTTATTTTTTGAATGAGCTTATGAGGAGGGTCATTTTTCAGAAATTCCTCTAGGTTTTTTGTTAATCTACAATTATTGTATTGACATGACTAAAATGGGAATGTTATTTGTTTTATGTTGCAGATGGCTAACACAAGAACAGAGCAGGAAAACATGGAGTCCTTGCTTTGTGTGTCGAGGCGTCGGTGGGGGTTCAATGTAGGCATTAACATCCACTATAAGTGGTCGCATCTGCATGTGATGCGTGAGATGCTGTGTCAAGTGAACGAGCTGGAAAACTTTAAGAGAACATGCTTCGGGCACATGATGGATGTCGAAGCAGACAAGGATTTATTCTGCGCCAGTCTAGTGCACAATCTAATACTGTGCAGAACCAACGAACCTGACACCACGGAGGCAGAGTTATGGTTCGCAATAGGGAAAACGAAGGCCCGCTTTTCTAAGAAGGAGTTTTGTCTGGTCACAAGATTGAAGTTTGGTCCCCTACCGGCCCTAATTGTCAATCGGTACGAGGCCCTTCCTGGAGGAATTCACCTAAGATATTGGGGACCAAGGAAGGAGGTGAAGATCCAACAGGTTTTAGATACGTTGAAGGGAGGGCAGTTTCAGCAGGAGGGAGATGTGAGCAAGATGGCCCTCATCTTCATCGCGATGAATGTTTTATTCGGTCAAGACTACAGACGATCTGTGGTTCCATGGTTGTTGTCGCTGGTCGAGAACATCGACGAGTGGAATGTATTCCCATGGGGCACATATGTGTGGAGTCTGACCGTGGATTACCTACTGAGGGGTTTCGAACCTCCTGTTGAGGGCGAAGTAGAGAAGAAGCACTACAACCTCTACAGATTCATATGGGCGTTTTAGGTAGTCTACCATAGCCTAATGTTTATCATTATCATTATTCTTTTCGCATAAGAATTTATGAGGTGAGTAAAAATGTTAAGCAATTGATGTGCAATTTTGGGCATTGGAAACAATACCTGAAATCAGAAGCTTGCTCGGAAGGCAACGACAGTCCAGACAGGTTTGGCCAAGAATGCTTAAATGGCAATGTGACGAAAGGCCTTCAGGCTTCCACGCCAATATTGCAAGTTTGGAGAGAGAGGGCAAGGTGAGTAAAGAAACCATATTTTTTTATTTTATTAATTTTTATTTTGATTGTCATAGGGTAGCAAGGGTTATACCTAATGGCAATGTATGTTTTGATGCAGTTGTAGGCAGTGAGGACGTTGGAGCCAACGACAGAAGAGATGTTGACCGCGTACTGGGCGGACATTGAGGTCAATATCTCCGAGGGACAGCAATACATTCCATTATGGAAGTTTGAGGGTCGGCCAGAATTCGATCCGCAGCAAAGGAGGAAAATAATGAACCGCAAAGGGAAAAGTCCAATACAACGAGCCGTTAAGTGGAGACGCACCACAGACGATGAGGTCCATTCCGAGTGAGGTGCTGTTGAGGCACCTCATTCTCCTGGTGCAGCTCTTCATGGTGCATCTCCTGCTGCTCGTCATGCTGCTACTCCTACTGTTGATCCTCTTACTTCTGCTGCTGCCCCTCTTCTTGCTTCGAGTGCTGCCCTTCATGCTGAGCAGCGCAACCGAGCGCTGCTTTCGTAAATGATTACAAGCATTAAGGGAGAGCTGCAAAAGATGTGGACATAGTGGAAGAAAGACCTCCAGTCCTTGCAGACGAATATGGAGGTCCAGCAGTCAATGCAGTTGGAGATCCAGCAGTCAATGCAGTTGGAGATCCAGCGGGCGATGCAGATGCAGTTAATGGAATTGGAGATCTAGCGGGCGATGCAGATGCAGACGCAGTCACTGCATGAGCATATCCAGCACTCACTGTAAGGGCTGAAGGATCGGATTGTTGGTCGGCTGATCAACCATTTTGAGGTATGAGGTTTTATGTTATTCATCGCGTTTGTTATGACATGTATGATGTATACACTGTTCTAATGTGTTTGATTTTTTTGATCGTTTAGATTCGAATTTCACCTCCCGGTAGCCCGATTGAACATGATCCTGAGCCTATCCCATCTCCGGTAGAGGCAGCCCAACATTCTCAGCACACACCTTCTCCCGAGGCTCCACCTCCTTTGTCTGAGGTCGAAGAGGTATTTCATCTTGCGAGTAGTGGAACTACAACTTTCGCGTGTCCTGCTCCCGTCCCAACTCCAGCAGAGGCCCTTCCGCATGGTGAGATCAAACCTTCTGTTGAGGCTCCACCTCGACTTGAGCCCGGAGATGCACGTGTGATCTTGGCCAGCAAATACCTTCGAAGCTCGTATGTTAACCCGGTATTAGTCCAGCACAAAGCAAAGGACGATTTGAAGGACAACTATAAGTCCTTCCTGAAAAACGACGAAGCGAGGTAAAATGAAAACAGTAGACCATATTAGGGTTAACTGTAAAACCCGACCCTATAAACACATATCATGACATACATGCACTAAGTAGCATGTTATTAAGCTAGGAAAGTCCTAAGAATGGACAAAACCTGGTATTGTACCTAACAGTACACTTGAGTTGATTTAATCTCGAACTAGTTCAAATAGGAATCGTAGGATGAAATTTAATATTTTATAGTCCAAGAATGACTAAAAATGATTGTTCGGAGTTCGAGGGTTCATTAGGGGTAAAATTAAAAATTTTGATGTTTAGGGGTAAAATCGTCATTTTGCCACCTACGATAATAATTTGATAATGGAGTGAAATTTTTGACCAAGATTAACTATTTGGAGTATAATTTAATGATAGGAAGTGAAAAAGTTTAATTCTGGTGATTTCTGGAGTGTAGGGGCAAAATCGTAATTTTACCACTCGC
>NC_030859.1:14072490-14121218 GCF_000208745.1 Theobroma cacao | reverse complement strand
CATTTTTGGCTATTGCATTTCATACCATGCATTAGTATAGGATTTAAGTCAAATATATAGTGATTTAGCATTAATGTGATGAATTGAGTAATTTTTTGCAATGTGTCTAGGAGGAGAGCCTTCTGGTAAAGGTAAGGAAATCGTACCCGACGAGTAGTTATCGGGGCACTTAGAAAGCTTTTAGTTTGTACAAACGGTGAGTAAACTTATTATTATTGTAAATTATCTAGAGTTTATTTTTAAATGCTCTTTATGTATTTTATGAAATGAAAACGAGACTAAAACAGGATTTTTGATGTTTTACAAATAAATGTGACAAATAAAGATATATTGGGTTGATTATGAAATTGAGTAATTTGAGGTTGTTAACTGTTTTGAAAATTATATATTTTTCTATGAATGGCTTATGAGATATGAGTATATGTGGCTATATTTGATAAATTGTATTGAAAATTTATGTAAGCTGGTTTTACTATACATACTGGGTAAATAAATAAAAGTCACGTTATACTGTCGAAATTTTACTAAAATTAGTGGGTTTAGTCACTGCAGTGATGGGTTTTCGTGGACTGCCTATTAGAGGGGCACGGTAAACCCGGTTATATAGTTACTCCGGTTGTAGAGGCAAGGAGGATAACTCTTGGGGTAGTATTAGAGCTCACTTCACGTCGAACCCCCACGTGAATGTGTAACTCGGCCAACGCCAAGGAACGGCTTGTTTTAAAAATAAAAATATGTTTCACATGTAAATGTTATAACAACCTTGGCGGACTCGGTTAGATGCCTCGACCAAGATATCCCCGAGGATTAGTTTTGGCTTGAGCCTTATTTTTAATAAAAAGACATAAGCTTTAACAACTGTTTTGGTAAATTATAAATATTTTATGGTTTAAAAAATAAATTGAAGACATTATGAAATGGTTCGTAATTTTTTGTTTAAACTTACCTCCATTTTACTCGCCTTTAGATATTTATGATAATGTCTGTTTACTCATTGGAATTGCAAAATCTCACCCACCTCCTTTCCAAACATTTCAGGTCTGTGATAGCTTGTAGATACCCTATTTTGTCAAGGATTCCAGTTGACATCTCTACCACACAGACAGTAGGTTGCTAGCACCAACACTGGGTGTATTTTGGGCCACTTGTCATTATAACCATTATTGTACATTATAACTTAGTAAATTTTATATGTATGAATTTATTTTACTTACACATTACAAAAGATTTCTTATATGTGTTTCTATAAATATTGTTTTATATAAAATACTATATTTTAATCAATATTTTGAATAGTGATATTTGTCTATAAATTTTTTTTTTTTTTTAAAAATTCTTTGGATTTATTTGAGCTGGAAACGACCGGTAATTGTTTTAAATGGAATGTTTAAAAACGATTACTCACAAGAAAGGAAAGAAACTGATATGTAAGCCTTGCGGGGTTTCGGTTGGCATTTCGAGTAATGAGTGTCAATCGAGACGTCGCGGCGGTTGTCATGGGCCCGAGGGAGGTTCCGAGTCGTGACATTAACGATTCTAGGATATTTATTAAACAGTCTGCAATACTATAATTTTAATATAACTCTATTTTAAATTTGCAGGGTTAACATTCTGGACATCGAAGGGTATGAGGGCCTTGATTTTTTTCGACGATTAGAGATGCCGACAGAGTTGATGGACACCCAACAGATTGATGCATGCATCAGTGTGTTGTGTAAGCGGGTGCGTGAACACCATCCACAACACTACAAGCAGAAAATATTGATCATTGACACCACATTCTATATAAGTATATTATATTTTATTGAGTTGTAATTATTCAAATGTATGGGGTTTAGGGTTACTTAATTGCATCTAACTATTGTGCATAACGCAATCGACAACTTATTTTGCTCTAACTGAGTGAAGAAATGCGGCCTTCACCCACCGAGAAAACATTCGAGCCGAGTGAGGCGGTTATGCTAGACGAGCTGCTTGAGTATGCTAAGGGTGGGAGACCTCCGTGGGGTTTGCCATGGCATAGGGTTGACGCAATTCTCGTACCGTGCATTTTCGACGGCCATGGGTGGTAGTGCATGTTAACTTGGTGAAATGGACTATGATGTTAGTGGACTCATCGTACGATCGAAAAGATGCACTGAATTTTGGCTTGCAT
This sequence comes from Theobroma cacao, assembly GCF_000208745.1. Lineage (NCBI taxonomy): Eukaryota > Viridiplantae > Streptophyta > Magnoliopsida > Malvales > Malvaceae > Theobroma > Theobroma cacao. The sequence continues at coordinate 14,119,063 of NC_030859.1, read as the reverse complement.
GATAAGCAGATGAGTCCACTAACATCATTGTTTCCCATTATATGCCACCAGGCGAGGGTACTTTGTCAATTCGCACCGTCAAAAGCGACCTTTGTCGTGGATGAAATATAGTTTAAATGAGAATACCCCAATGCAGAAAGATTCACACAATTGCGGGGATTGGGTTATAGCCGCGTTGCAGTCGTTGATCGGCTCAGACGATCAGACGCTGATGGCAAAGCCATAGAAGGCATTCGAACAAAGTTTTCCATAGAGGACATCTTCATCATCCTTGATAACTGCACGCGAAACCCCTATGGCATGGCTGAGCGATGCATGTAGCTCGATTTCATTATGTGAGTTGACCCTAACAACCTCCTCAACCAGCTTTACTAGTCCCGAAAATGACAAATCACTCCCAACACCCCTCACTCGTGTCTCACCACTCTTGTAAATGTCATCGACCTAATGACCACCGTATGTAATCATAAGCTTCACATTTGGCAGGCCATTGAAATTTAATAGAAAATAAGTGTCACGATCAATCAATTTATCAAAAATAACCCTTCAATGCATAGAAACCACTTATGCAATGCCTAAGTCACATTTGGCCGGTCGTAGAAATTTAACAGAAATTAAGTGTCGCAATGTCTAATACACATTAATGCAATGCCTAATAACTAGTGAACAAACGTCCTTAAACAAGAGGCGAATTGCACAAGTCACGTGCCACCGCTCTCGCAATATATAATAACAGGTCACGTAATACATAAAAATCAGTAACGCAATCCTAAAAAACTACTGAACAAAAGCTTCTAAACAACACATGAATTGCACAAGTCACGTGCAACCATTCTTGCAATACATAACAACACGTCACGCAATATATAAAATTTGGTCACGCAACCCTAAAAACTATTGAACAAAAGCCCCTAAACAACACATGGATTGCACAAGTCGCGCGCCACCACTCACGCTACAACAAGTAACGCAATATATGAAAACCAATCACGCAAGCCTAAAAAACTACTGAACAAAAGCCTCAAAACAACACATGAATTGCACAAGTCATTCGCCACCACTCTAGCTACAATAGGTAACGTAATATATAAAAACCAGTCATGCACTACCTAAAAAACTACTGAATAATAGCCTCAAAGCAACACATGAATTGCACAAGTCAGTCACGCACCACTAGGCTCGTAAAAGAATAAGTCACTCAATGAATAATAAGCCTCTAAACAAGAGGTGAATTGCACTAGTCACGCACCACCAGTCTCGTAATACCTAATAATAAGTCAATCGATGCCTAATATCCACTCACGTTATGCCAACTTAAACAGTCACGTACTGGCCCAACGTCACGCAATACATAACAACACGTCACCATAGGTACTTTATTCCATATACATACAAACCTCTCACGCAATGTCTCAACAAAAGGTATGCATAGCACAATTCACGCACCGCGTATCACCCATTCTCCCAATACCTAATAATAGGTCACCCAATGCCTAACATCCACTCACGTAGTTATTCAGCATAATATAACTTAAACAAAGAAAATAACTCAACGAAATATATGCTCAATGAAAATAAAAATTGCTATAAATGTTATTCAAATTTTATTAAAAAAACCCCCTCGAAAATACAAGGAGATGATACCAAAAAAATAAACTATAGTTCATTTCTTTATAAGTTCATCTACTTTGAACTCTATCTCGGCGAGAATCTTTTCGTTGCTCAAGATGGCAGCCTCTAGGTCAAAAGTCCTTTGCATCAGGTTGTCGATGAGGACTTGAATCTCCTTTTGGAATATGTGCAACTGGTCCCTCACACTCAATAATATGTGCAACTGGTCCCTCACACTCAAAGGCACCTCCTCCTCTTTGGAGGCTACCTCTTTCCCCTTCTCGACTCTTGGATCTCTAGAGGTCATTTTTCAATTATCTAAGGTTGATTAAGATAATTGAATTTGATTCAAATGGTTAATGGTTCTCTTTATTTATAGGCATGAAAGCTGACTCTTCGTTTTCTACAGCCATATCAGTGTAATGAAAGGGGGCTGAATTGGTTATTAAGTACCTGTTTGGCTTGCTTTTTCATCTTATCTACCTCTTAAAAGCAAAAGTCAGGCCAAACATCATTTTCCAAGAAATTCTTAATAAAAAGCAGCTTCAAGGTTTTCTCTCTTTTTCACTAATCAACAAGGATTTTAATGTTACCTCTTTTCTCTTCTTTCTTTTTTTTTTAATTTAAGCATCATGTTCGACCAACCAAAATCTAATACTATTGCTACTATACAAGTCTAAAATTATATATAAACTTCAAGAATTACATTAGAGCTTATTAGGTTATTGAAGATAATCAGTAGAGAATCACCTTCAGCATTAGGTAGCTAAAGTCACACAATGCCTACAAATAGGTCATGCAATACTCAACAAATATTCAGTCACGTAATATTAATTCACGTAACGCTTGTCATGCAACGCTAACAAATATTCAGTCACGTAATGCCTATAAAGAACTAACGCAATGGTCAACAAATATTTAGGCAAGTAATATTTAGTCACGTAGTAACTGTCACACAACGCTCAACATATATTCAGTCAAGTAATGCCTATAAAGAACTCACGCAATGCTCAACAAATATTCAGGCACCTAATGCCAAATAAACAAGTTACGATTCCTAATATCCAGTCACACACCCTAATATCCAGTGACTCAATGCCTAACAAAAATTCACGCATCGCCTATAAATTGATTGATTTCGCTACCCCTAGCCAGATTTAAGTTTTCAAACTCATATAATTTACCCATCAACTTTTTTGTTCTATGAATAACCCTAAATAAACGCAAGAACCCATAACAAATACCTTGATGTCATCTTTGCACTTTGGGATCGTGAGAAAGTTGGCTGCCGATATAGACCTCGATGGTGTTGGAGAGCTGGACGAAGGGATAGCTAAATCTAAATCAAGATTTAATTTTGGAATTTTAAGCTGAATGGTGAGAGAGCAGAAAGAAAGAAACTCAAACGCGCCTTCATTTGGATTAATTGGATTAAAGGGTATTCTTGTCAAGTCTTGCCAAAAATTGACTAAAAACAGTTAAAATTATAGAGACGGTCATTTTTGAAGTCACTTTACTACGAAGGTCATTTTCCATAATTTCCTCAAATATATATTACATGATAATAAAATTTATATTAAGGTTGATTTTTAGAGAATGGAAATACTAAAAAAATATCAAGTCACTTACTTAATTTTTTAATACCAGAAATCAAAACCCAATCATTGAAATCCTTTTGAAGCTTGAAGATGATGAAAACATAATAATTCTAAAACTCGAGAGATCAAAGAATCATGCTGATAACGTGTTATGAAATAAATCTTAATAGAACAACTGTAGAAAAATATAAATGAAAATATTTAAAGGGAAAGAAAGTAATTAGAGGCAATAAGAAGATCTTATTCAAATATATATTTACAAATGAAGTGAAAGGGTCTATTTATAAGTTAATAACCCATTATGTAGATTGAATTTACAAGATAAAGATAACACCTAGAGATTAGATGGATTAATCCTTAATCCAATCTAATTTACATGAAATCTAAATATAGTTAATATAAATGGATATTCACAAAAATATTCATAACAAATCAAAGTTAACAAAAGAAACAAGGCGTTTCAAATGGCAATGAGATCTGCACTGAGTCGATTCAATAGTGCGACACGGCATCGATCAATGGAGTCAACTCGGGTTGCAATTCGATACTTGAGCTATTGTAAGTATTGGATCCAGAGCAATGAGGAATCTATGGACTACGAGTTATTATTTTTATTTATGCCCGGCTCTGTTCGGAACCTGGTAAAGCCAATGTAGGGAAATGAAATAAATTGATAAAGGAAGTGATCAAAATTGATTGCTTGGTTGAAGTTAGATTTTGATCCTGTAATTTAATATCGAATTCTTGGCCAAGATTTTTCTTCCATCGTTAAACTTGCTTATTGAAAACATGACTCTTTGTTTGGTAATGGTTTTTTAGAAAATGGAAACTAAAATCTTTAGTACTTGCGCTCTACATACTTCACAATATAGTTTAAGAACAAACTGTTTTCTTGGCCTCCCATACTACGGTGCTGTTTTGGTTGCTATCAAAATATCAATCATAAATGAATACTCTTGCTTAATATGTTCCTTTTACTTTAGGGGTGGGAAGGGGGTGATTTGCCGTGCAGCCTGATTCCACTGGAGAAAGTGCTGAGGAGCTTTTATGAGTGGGAGGAGAGAATGGCAGAGAAGGAAAAGGCAAAGAAGGAAAAGGTAGAGAAAGAGAAAGAGGCTATTAAGAAGGTATGACCGCTTAAGGTTCCTTGTTTTTATGTATTTTATCTTAAATGTTTGTTTAAGGTGGGCATGGAATTCATACGATGACAACTTCATTTTTTCAACCCAATAAGGTTACATAGGCTAAAGGAAAGAGAAAAGGGGTGAGCGAGAGTCGATGATGTAGAAATTAGTAGTTTCTAACAATTAATGGCTGGAAGATATATTGTGCAGAAATTCTTACTAGTTGGAGAGGAAAATTTTATATTATTTTTTAGGTTTATAACTTGTAACTCATTATATACAAGTGCAATGTTGATTATTAGACCCAAGAATCAAGTTTAAAGTACAAGGGTTAAGTTTACAATTAATTACATGAGAATATCCACATTTAATATCTCAAGATTCAAATCTAAATGTTTAGAGTTTGGGAACTAAATAACAAAAACAAGTGGCTGCATGAAATTTTGAAAATAGATATGTTGCTTCTAATTTGAAAGACATATGTGAGAACTTGATAGTGCCACTTAGACCTGACAATTTTAGACATGACACGTTAACACGATACGAGAAGACACGGGTTAAACAGGTTTTGGGTTTACCCTTAATGTGTTTTGTGTCTGATACGTTAAGACGCGAAAATTTTCGTGTCTTAATATGTTAGACACGACAAACACGTTTAAACACGTTTACTTAATCGTGTTATCGTGTTTAAACGTGTATACGTGTTTAAACGTGTATACATGACACGTTTATTAACCTATTAAACATTAATAGTTAAAAACTATTTTAACCTTATATAAATAATTTTTAATAATTATTTAATGTGTATTTTAACCTTATGTATGATAATGAATTTTATGTATGTTATTTATATTAAATTTTATTATATTTGATATTATTATTATTATTATTTTGTTATAATTATTTTTATAATTATAGATTTTAAATTTAAATAATAAAATTATATTTAATTATAAATATTTTTATTTAATCGTGTTAATCGTGTTAAACGTGTTATTAATCGTGTCATGTCGTATATTGACACGTTTATTAAACGTGTTAATCGTGTCGTGTTACACGTGTATTAAACGTGTACGTGTACGTGTTTCAAATTTAAGATACGAATATTAAACGTGTCGTGTTCGTGTTTAACCTTAACGTGTTTCGTGTCTAATCGTATCTGATACGTTTAAGATACGAAAACACGAATTGTCAGGTCTAGTACCACTAGGTTGTTTGTTTTTATGAAGCTAAAGGAGGTGGAAATGGATAGGGAGAGGAGGGAGAAAACGAATATAGCTGAGAAGGAAAAAGCAGAGAAAAAAGAAGAGGGTACTCAGAAGGTGTGACTGCTTGAGGTTCTTTGTTATCTTAAATGTTTGTTTAAAGTCGGTATGGAATTCATTGGATCCCAAAAAGTTTTATAGGATAAAGAAAAGATAAAAGGAGTGAGAAGAGAGTTGATGAAGTAGAAATTAGTAGTTTCTATCAATTAGTTGCTAGAGGATATATTGTGTAGAAATTCTTACAAGTTGGAGCAGAAAATTTTATATTATCTTTTAACCCATTATATACGAGTGCAATGTTGATAATTAGGCCAAGGTTTTTCTTCCATCTGTAAACTTGCTTATTGCCAACATGACTGTTTGTTTGGTAACGATTTCTTAAAGGAGTATTTGAACATAATGGTGAGTACGGAGAGAAAGAGGAAGTTAATGGAGAAAAAGATGAATGCTGGGAAGGAAAAGGCACATAAAGAGAAAGAGGGTACTCAGTTTTCTTCTTTTTATGTTTTTTTTTTAAATGTTTGTTTAATGTCGGCATGGAATTCAGTTATATTTAATTATATAATATGTTTTCAAAAAAGATTATCGTTGGCTTGTCCGTTATCTTATTAAAAAATTTAATTACAAATTCATTTAAGTTTTTTTATAAGAAAACTCTTCTTGTGCATAGTTTCAGAAGTATAGTAAAAAGCCATCGTCCCAGCTGGAGCCCGGTTCTCTAGCACTGTCTGATGCTACTGGAGGGAAGAAGACCACTCAGACCCACTTGTACAAATTTGGCACCAAGGTGCCGACTGCATCATTACTTGATACAGCTCAAATGTCTGAATTCGCTTGTGGTCTTACCTCTTTTACCAATATTGCGGCCACTCCTTCACCGAAACTGGAGTTCTACAATGAACTTAAGCAAGAAGTAACGATGATGAAGGACTCGATTCAAAATATGGAGTCGAGCATCACGCAGATCCTCCAGTACGTGAGGTCGGTAGGCCAGTCCGGTTGCTCATCAAACCCTTCTAACAAAGAGGATATGCCACCGAGAGACAATGGCACTAATTAGATAGTAGGTTTATTTATTCGTATTTTTTTATTGATTGTAATATCAAACTAGAAAGATACTCGAGTTAGGTGGTGGCATCTACAATGGGTGAAGACTTTTGTGAAAATATCATGATTTTCGTGATTATTTGATATTAACAAATGTAAATAGTATTTATTTTCGTAATAAGCAACTAAACTTTTAAGAAATCATATGATTTTATTTATTTATATTAAAATTTAAAGTATTATAAAATTGATGTTTTGTTATTTTTAATATAAAAAAGATAAAAAAAATAATATAAGAATATATAAAAAATAAAAAAATTAACCGATAAGAAAAGATATAATTTTAAAGCATAAGAAAAAAAATAAAATGGGATGAAGAGAGAGAGAGAAGGGAGTATATCTTAGAATACAGAAAAATATAAATATATTAAAATTTAAGAACAAATTTGCTAATTTCATACGACACATACGGGCAACCAATAAAGAAATAGAAACATTGCTTTCGGTTACCGACCCGATATCCAAACCCGGGATTTGGTTTCAATTTGTTTGCTATCGGCTTCTTGCTTAAAACCCTAAGTCATTGACAAACAAGAGGAGTCAAAATACAAAGAGAGGAAAAAATAGGGAAAAAAAACACGTTTCAAATGGCAATGAGATCAGCACTGAGTCGATTCAACAGTGCGACGCGGTATCGATCAATGGAGTCAACTCGTGGTGCGATTCGGTACTTGAGCGATGATAAGGGTCGGATCCTGAGCGAGGAGGAACGAGCTAAGGAGAACGTTTACATCCAGGTTTCATTTTTATTTATGCCCGGTTCTGTTTGGTTCCTGATAAATCTAGCGTAGGAAAATGAAAGAAATTGATACAGGAAGTGATCAGAGTTGGAATTGAGTCGATCCTGTAACTAAATATGGGATTCTTTGCCAAGATTTTTCTTCCTTCTTTTAAACTCGTATATTGCCAACATGACTCTTGGCTTGTTAATACTGAAATCTTCAGTACCGGCTCTGTACATATTTCACGAGACAGTTTAAGATCAAACTGTTTTCATGTCCTCCCTTTCTACGGTGCTATTTTTGTTTGCTCTCAAAATATCAGTCCTAAAAGAATACTGTTGCTTTATATGTATGATAATATGTTCCTTTTACTTGTTCTTTTGGTTCTGGAGTTCCCCTTTTCTTCATTGGTAGCTGAAATGATGTAAAACGACATATCAGTGAGGTAAGTTTCAGCCTTAGGCTATTTGGAATCATTTGTTGATTGAGCGAGATAGAAAATGTTGATTCACAGTTCAGTATCCATAAGCTAAAGGAAACGAGTCATTTGAATCTATAATTCGCTATGTTTTGAATCGTACAAACTATCAATTTTAAACACAATACTTCATTTGTAAATAATTTTATTCTTACATTCACTCTTGAATTGAAAGAACTCCATTTGCATTTCATTTCAAACACACCATAAGACAGCATGATTTATGAGGTTCTTTTCTTTCCCTTTTTCCCTAAAGCCAAACAAGTATTATTTGGGTTCATATTTTCCTATGGTGACTTTCTTTTTCTGTTAGTTTTGGAGACTAAAATAGCTGCTTAGGTTTTTTTGTTACTTTTATGACTTAGTCTGTGTGATTGGCATGTTTATTTCTGTGCTTAGTTTTCCATTTATGTTTCGTAAGTTATGTTTATTGATTTTGATTTTTTGCATCAAGAAAATGGAGAGGGAGAGGCTGGAGAAAAAGAAGAAGGCTGAGAAGGAGAGGGCAGAGAAAGAGAAAGAGGGTACTCAGAAGGTATGACTGCGTAAGGTTCCTTGTTTTTGTGTGTTCTAACTTAAATGTTTGTTTAATTTCGATATGGAATTCATAGGATGACGATTTCATTCTTTCAACCCTAAAAGTTTCAAAAGAAAAAGAAAAGAGAAAAGGAGTGAGGAGAGAGTTGATGATGTAGAAATCAGTAGTTTCTAAGGACTAGTAGCTAGAGGATGAATTGTGTAGAAATTCATACAAGTTGGTGTAGGATTTTTTATATTATTTTTTAGGGTTATAACTTTTAATCCATTATTTACAAGTTCAACATTGATTATTAGGCCCATGAATCAAGTCCAAATTACTAGGGTTAAGTTTACAAGTAATATGCAAAACATTACATGATAATACACATATTTTAGTATCTCCCTTACCTCAAGATTCGAATCTAAATATTTAGAGGTTTGAGAACTAAATAACAAAAATGAGTGGCTGCATGAAATTTTGAAAATAAATATGCTAGTTCTAATTTGAAAGTCATATGTGATAACATAATAGTGCCACTACGTTGCTTGTTTTCTATGAAGTGATAATCTACTATTTCAATGTGTTTGGTCTGTGCATGGAAGATGTTGTATGAGCATCTTAAAATTTACTCTAATTTTTACAAAAGATAGAAAATGATTAGGTGTGTTAACACCCAATCATAGTGTTGAGTAATCAACACGAAACATGATTTCTATAGTGATTAGGTGAATGCAAAGATTTTCTTACTAATGCACCTTGCACCAATTTGGATTATGCCATATAATTCTCTTTTTGTTCCTTTTTTTTTTCTTTTGTCTCATTTTTTCTTTTGCAGTTTCAATTGTCAACATGTTTCTTTTTTACTGCAGAACACTGAAGAGGCTCACAAGGGTTGACTGGATAATCTGTAGTACATTATGACTCTTTGCTTTGAAAGTGATAATGACAAGTACTGCAAATAAATGTTGTGAATCTTGACTCTTGATGAGACTGCTTCTTGTATAGGGTGTGACTCTTTCTGATATCTAATCTCCGAGCTAGTTGCAGATAATCTTATTTTATGTGGTTGTTAATCAGTTGAGATGCCTTTTTTATTTACTTGAAATAAAATTGGTTTGTCACTCATGCTGCTGCTGGTGGATTCGTTGCAATCTTCTTTTTGCTTCACTTATTGATAATTATGATGAAAATGCTGCTGATAGTTTGAATATAGCAGTTCACATTTTCTGTAATAGGCATTTTATTTTATTTTATTTTCTTTTTACATTTTAAAATTAAAATGGGGGGAAAGAACAGAAAGTTTTCTCCTACTTTAGTTCTAAGGTTTTGCATGTTCGCAACTTTAGTAAATGTAAACTCTTATTGAAACTGCTTTTGGCTTTGAATTTGATATGCACCAAATATAGCTAGAATGCCCTTTGGATGTGGACATGAAGCAGTTTTTTTTTTTTTTTTTTTTAAACTGGAGAAGGGAGATTCAAACCTTGCTCTTCAGACAGAAATCATGTATCAACCAATAAATCAAATGTTCAGGTGCGTGGACATGAAGCAGTTGCCCTCAATACTTTGCTTGAAAGTTGAGAGGGTAATGTTGGCTGGGGGGAAATGGTTGGTTCTCATTAGAAACAAAACCCAAATGGGGTGACCTAATGCAGATTTATAAGGTGAATTTATAAGTAGGTCTCTATGTTAAAATTTGTACCACCACTTATTTGTATAAGCCTTGTAAATGGTATGTACATTTTGTTGTATGAACACTAAAACTTGTAATTACAGTAGTATTTTATGTATGTATCAAACTATGTACCTTCACTTAATTGTAAAGAGTTAATAAGTATTTGTACATCATATTGATTCAAGTACATCACTATATTAAAATTAGTAACTCCACTTAATTGTACAATACTTGTTAATGGTACGTACATCTCTACATTGAATTTGAAATTTCACTTAATTTTATAAGACTAGTGAATAGCTTGGACATTCTATTTTCAATGGTACATGGATTATATTGCATTTAGACATAAAATTTATAAAATCTCCCAACTATTTAAAAAAATTTAAATAATTTTTTATTGCATTTAATCAAACTTTATACTTTTATTTTAGACCAAATAAGTTTTTGAAAATAACGGTTAACTAATTATTATTAATTAAAACATCTTATCTTACTTATAATTTGGTGCTGATGTAGTATGTTGATATGTTATGAGCATGTAATATTTTTACCTTTTATGTTAGTTTTATGTCAGTGACACGTAAAAATAAAATAACAAATATCATTCTAATTAAGGATAATTATTCAATAGTTAGATATATTTGATAAAATAAAAGGTAAAGAAGTTTAAATGAAAGTAATATAAGAATTAAAACTCATTTGGATATTCTTAAATAATTTAAGGATTTTTAAAAGTATTATACTTTGCTCTTATATATATATATATATATATATGAGAAAATGTACCTTGTCTTAATTATAAAGAGATAATTAAGAAGTTTTTGTATATTATATTTAAATTGACATGTGCGTTATTCTAATTGTGGAGACTGTTGTTTCTTTGTTAACTGATTGGTTTGAAGTGGCTTTGGTAGGTGAGTCTTGGAGGCTTAAAAGTCTTTGTAGGGGCTAGGATTCTCTTCAATAAGTTGGTTGCTATTGATTCCTTAAAGGCTTCTTTTATGTAGAATTAAGCGACTCATGGTTTTGGTGTAAGATGTTAATATCTATTTTTGTCTTACTTAAATTATAATTTATTAAACAGCATTTAACTATTTAATTTATTAATTAGTGTATAATTTTTTATTTAAAAATTATCTTTTTGAATCTTCTTCTCTAATTAAAAAAATATATTAAAATGAAATTTAATGCTAATTTTTTATGGATCAAATCTAAATCCATTTATTTATTTATAAGTTTAGTAAATTAGATAAAGTTGGTTAATGGTATATAATATTAGGGATGCTATATTATTAAGAAATTAAATGGGTTTTTGGATTTATAAATTAAGATTTTCTTCCATTTAATAAAGAGTACTTTTCATAAATGGGTATGAGGCATAAGGCGTTTTTAAGAATGATCATCCTTATAATTTTATCTGTTTTTAGCCAAAAGAAAAAAAATTAGACAAAATTATCCTTAATGAAACCGACCCATTCGTTAGGTTTCGTGCCTAAACCCAAAACCTATTAACGGGTCAAGTATGTTTAGGTTTGTGCCTCAAACTGACTTAGATTTTTTTGAGCTTTTCTCACTAAACTATTCATTTTTGAAGTATTCCTTACCGGAAAGAAAAACGTTTAAGCATTTTGAGCATTTTGAGCATTTTGAAGTAATTTTTGATACACGAAGAAAACTTGTGAGCTTTTGAGTATTTTAAAACATTTTAGAGTGATTTTTGATATATGAAGAAAAACTTTCGAACATTTTGAGCATTCATATTTGTTAATTATATTGTTAAATGGAATATGGTGTATCGTTTGAAGTTGTTGATCTTGTTAAATGGAATTCAGTAGTTTTGGTGATTTTTAAAAATTATGTGACTAGTTTTTAGGCATTGCGTGACTGATTTTAGATATTACGTGACTGAATTTGAGCATTACATGACTGATTTTTGATAAGGCATTGCGTGACTAGTTTCTGATAAGGCATTGCGTGACTAGTTAATAGGCATTGTGTGACTAGTTTTTGATAAGGTATTGCGTTACTAGTTTTTGATAAAGTATTGTGTGACTAGTTTTTGATAAAGTATTGTGTGACTAGTTTTTGATAAGGCATTGCGTGACTAGTTTTTGATAAGGTATTACGTGACTAGTTGATAGATATTGCGTGACTTGTTAGTAAGGCATTGTGTGACTTAGGCATTGTTTAAAAATCAATCACGTAATGTCTAAAAACTAGTCACGTAATATCTAAAACCAATCATATAATGACTAAAAACTAATCACACGGTGATTAAGTCACGTAATACTTAAAAATCAATAAACTCAATTTTTGGATTCTATGAATAAACCAATAAACTCAATAATCTAAAACACATATTTGTTTTTTGCTAAGCCATGAAATTGTGCATTTCATAAAAGATAGATTACAAAACTCTATAACCCTCCAAAGTAAGAGAAAATATATCTTTATTGAGAGGTCTTGCTCACTCTCCTTATACACAAACAAAATATACAATCTTAATAAAATATTCCCTGAACAATTTCAACTCAAAATTCTATAAAAAAAAATCAAAATTCCTAACAAACATGCTTAACAATCATCACAATCCCAGATACAATAAAATCGTGAACCACCATAAAACCCATCAAACATGTTTTAGCTGTTTTTTTTCCCTGAGCAAAATCGTTGCCTGTAAAGAGTAAAATCGTTGTTCATTAATCTTAAGAACCCCAAGATTCACTATCTAAAAAAATAAAACAAAATAAGAAAGAATTTGACGCCATATCTGCGAATTGGATGACGAGATAAATATATTTGAGTAAAAAGAGAAATCGAGATTTAATTTTAAAATTTTTATCTGGATAGCGAGAGAGAGAAAATTAAAACTATTTTAATTTATCTAAAATTATTTAAATAATATTATTTTAAAAGTAATATTTTTAAATTAAGTGCGTGAGGAAGGTTATTTTCACAATTTTTTCTTTAATAAATACGTCTTAAAAAAAAAGTTAACTTAAAAAAGTCAAATAGAAGCAAATTAGAGTAAAAACTAGTAACCATGGGTAGGAATAGGATGTATGGCAAGCATCATTAGCAGGGATGGGGTGTAAGAAGTGAGAAGGGGGGTTGGGTTGCGGGCGCTTGGTGTCACCGATTTCCTCATTCCTGTCGAAAATGCTATCAACAATTCAACCGTCGCGTTGTCTGTCTCGCTTTCCAGTCCACTTACCTACCTGCGGCCGCACCAAATCTCGCTTTCTGCGCGTGGTCTCTTCCGCTCAACCCGTCACCACAGCCCCACTCGCAGACCAATCACAAATCCTGTCCATCCGCGACTCCCTCCTCTCCCGCCACCTCAGCGCAGTCCAAGTGGCCGACTCCTACCTGGGCCGCTTGAAACAGACGGAGCCCCAAATTGGGTCTTTCCTCCACCTATCCGAGCCGGACAAGGTGCTGAAACAGGCGCAGGAGATTGATGACAAGATAAAGAGGAATGAGGAAGTGGGTCCCCTTGCTGGGGTCCTTGTGGCTGTCAAGGACAACATTTGTACGGCTGATATGCCTTCTACCGGTGGCTCCCACATTCTGGACGGGTACCGTCCGCCGTTCGATGCCACAGCCGTCAAGAGGTTGAAGGACTTGGGCGCCATTGTGGTTGGCAAGACCAACTTGGATGAGTTTGGCATGGGGAGTAGTACTGAAGCTTCTGCTTTTAAGGTTTGGAATTTTCTGCTAGTGAAAATCCTACTGCTACCTGGAATCGATCGCTTTACTTACTTAGGTGAAGGTCTTTCATTAGGTGACAGCAAACCCGTGGGATCTCTCTCGGGTGCCAGGAGGATCATCCGGAGGCTCAGCTGCAGCTGTTTCTGCCAGGCAATGTGTTGTATCACTTGGGAGTGATACCGGTGGAAGTGTGAGGCAGCCAGCATCATTTTGCGGGGTAGCTGGTTTGAAGCCAACTTATGGCCGGGTCTCGAGATTTGGGCTTATGGCATATGCATCATCCCTTGATGTCATTGGATGTTTTGGTTCATCCGTTGCTGACACCGGGATTCTTCTTCATGCAATTTCTGGTCACGATGCACTTGATGCAACTAGCAGTAAACGAGTTAAGTAGTCTTTGAATTTTAGACCTCACTGCTATGCCAAAGATATTTTGTTTGCGTAGGTGCCAATAATTATTTCTCATGCTTCACTGCAAAACAATATGTTTTTTTATTTTAACCATCTATCAATTTTTTGAAGATTCTGACAGTTACCTGTATGTATATACGTATTCAGGAACTAACTTGTTATGCATACGTTATTCATTTGTGAAGCTGCTTAGGAGTTAGTCCAGTTCAACATTACCATCTATGGTTTAAGCAATTTAAGCAATTGCATCCTGCTGTCAACTATAATGCGCCATTTGACTGTATTTTCTGAAGCAAAAGTCGTTATTATGTTTTTGAAAGGTTAATGTGATTAATTTTGGATGAGTTAAGGTTATTTATTTGTGTGATTGTCCTGTTTATTTTTTCTAATTATATTCTCTCTTAAACCCTGATCCAAGGGCTTAATTTTTCTCTTTACCTTCTTGCTTACTTTTCTTCCCGATTCTGCTTTCACATCCCATATTGTCTCTGGCCCTTATCTTTGAATCACGTCAATGATGGAACTATTGATTAGAATCTTTGACTTTGAATGGTGCTTCTGCTACTTTATAGCTATCATGTCTATTTTGAGTCAACCACATGTAAGCGTTATTCCTTGTTGGTTTATTGTAAAATTTATGTTCTAATTGTGTAAGAATTACTAATTTCAGGAGGTGCCTGATTTCACTTCTCAATTCCTTTCAGCAAGTTCTTTGAAATCCAGACCATTGGAGGGGCTAAGGGTTGGTCTTATCCGTGAAACTGTTGACGGTGGTGTTGATTCTGGAGTTAAATCTGCAATACAGGGTGCTGCAGCTCATCTGGAACAATTAGGAAGTATTGTGACAGAGGTCTAATTTAATACTGCCATGTCCCTTTTTGCGGAATCCCATGCATATCGATTTTACGTATTCATTTGATTTTTTTTTTTTGATATTATTGCAGGTGTCATTGCCATCCTTCTCTCTTGGTTTACCAGCTTACTATATTCTTGCATCATCAGAATCATCTTCAAACTTATCCCGTTATGATGGTGTCAGGTGAAATGCTAAGAAATATTCAATTTTCAAGCATATATGCAGATATGTAAAAGCTAGTTTTCAATTAATAACTATTCCTTTTTAATTTATTTCTACATGATTGTAAGGGTGAGGTTTGGGAAAAATCTTTTCTTTTGGCCAAAAAAAAAAAAAAAAAACAGAGTGAGATTGGGGAGGGGAGAGGGAGTGAAGAGGGAGATTCCTGGAAGCAGCATGTAAATTTGAGAAGGAAGTCTGCAAAAAATATCTCTAAGCTCACCTGATAAAATTTTCTTATGTTTCCTGTTTCTGTGTTTTACAATAAACCCAGATATGGAAACCAAGCTTCTTGTGATGAGCTAAATGTACTTTATGAAGATTCCAGAGCTAAAGGATTTGGGTCAGAGGTCTGTGTCTGAATTAACCATTAAGAAACTTGGCTTATTGTTATATTAGGGTTGTAACACTCAGGAATGTTGAAACTAATACATTTTCATTTTTGCAGGTTAAAATGAGAATATTAATGGGAACATATGCACTTTCGGCTGGCTATTATGATGCATATTACAAGCGTGCCCAGCAGGTATCATAGCTATTGTAGTAAATACTTCTTTATGTTGAATATCTTATGGATCTTAACCTGATGAAGATGGCTAATTAGCTGGGAATAGCCCTATATTTGCATTCTCATGGAATCCAACATGTCACCTTAAAGTCAAAATATTCTAACTGCCAAAATTCTTAGTACAGAACCATGAAACCTCTTTTTGATGTTTAAATTAATTTTTAGGATTAAGTAATTTTATGCTCATGGCAATCAAAGTAGTGATATTATAAATCTCAAAGTTAGTTAATAGTCTCAACAATCTTTTGGTTTTCATTGGCATTTCCAAGTAAATGATTTTGTGCTTTTACAATTTATATATAAGGGTTAATTACGTATTTGATACTCAAACTATAGTCAAAACTCAAATGTTTGATTTGAAACCTTAAGTTATAATGTGCAATATGGTATTCGAACTTTGCTTCCTTTTACCAAATTGCACATTCTGCTAACCGAGTTTGAGAAAGTTGGTACCTTAAGTCTAAAAATGTGCAATATACGAATTTGCTTTCATTTACCAGATTGCACATTCTGCTGATCAAGTTTGAGAGTGTGATGTGTCCCCTATATCCAACCCTGTGTGATGATGTGGCGATGCTACACACTCTTTCTACTAATTAACAATGTCCAATCTGGTAAACAGAATCAAAGTTCAAGAATCACATTGCACATTTTTAACTTTAAATACCAACATTTGGCTACAGTACGGGTATCAAATATGTGATTAACCATATTTATAATTTTGAATGGTCATGTCTGTTGGTTTGTCTTTATAGTTGTTATATGCTGAAACCCATGATTCTTTTAGGAGCTTTTATGCTATTAAAGAAGACATTTATGATTATAATAGTGTTTTAGGTAAGGACCATAATTCAGAAAAGCTTCAAGGCAGCATTGGGTGAAAATGACATCCTGATTTCACCTGCAGCTCCATCTGCTGCTTATAAGATTGGTACGTCCTTGTTCTTTTTCTTGTTTTCTTGTTTAATCTCTCTTTTGTTCCTTCTTGTGCATGTGGGAGGGAGGGGAGTGGGGAATGATATAACTCTTTATTTGTGGTCTTCATTTGCTGTAAACACTGAATTACTAAGTTGCTTGTGGTGTTTGCAGGTGAAAAGAGAAATGATCCATTAGCAATGTACGCAGGAGATATTATGACTGTAAGCACGTTAATGCTGCGTATTATATTTATTTAAGTCATTCCTTCGCAGAGTAAGGCTTTGATTTCTATCATGAATTTTTGACTGGTTAAGAAGTAAGATTAGGAAAGAAAGAAAAGACTAATACGGAATATGGAGGGAATATTTAGATTAACATTGTGTTTGGACTGAGGGGAGAGGAGGGAAAGAGGGGAAAGTGGGAAACCCTCCCCTTGTTTGGGTAACTTTGAAATAGGAGGGAAGGAGGGATTATCACATCTCTCCATTCCCCCCCAAAACCTCCACTTTATCAATACCCCAAATAAGGGGAAATGCAGGGGAAAAGAATGGCCAAACCTTTCTTGGGACATAAAATGTCTGTAATGTCCTTGCAATTTCTATCAAATTTCAAGGAACCCTTGCTTAAAGTCTTTCTAAACCAACAACCGCTGCTTTTTGTTGTGTTGAATTCACCTGCATCTTTCTTGCTTTTGTGTTTTGTCTCTTTTGGTTGCTCCAATCAAGTATATTTGTTTTTTTTTTAACCCTTACTTTTTATTTATTTATGGGGTTTCTATTCTTGCTTTTGACAGGAAAAGCTTTTGAACTTTTTTTTTTACATAAAAGTGATGGTTTATGCTAACTTTTGGACAAATTAAAATTTTTTTTTTTGATAAAGCTCACTTTTGTGGAGTTAGATGCATGGGAAAGAATTTCAAAAATTGAAGAGCAATCATAATTTTTATACCTACTTTTATTAGAATTAAACTTCTTTTTAATAAGAAAAGAAAGAAAAAGATATTATAATTACAAATTCAATTTTTATTTTCATGACAATTATATTGTTATTTTACTAAGAAGGTATACAACTTGGAAAAGGTACATTGCAATGAATCATTTCCTTTGTTTTCCACTCTTTAACCAAACAAGGAGTCTTCGATTTTCCTCACTTTTCCTTTTCCTGACTATTTTTAGCTATCCAAACAAGGGAAACATGTATCCTTTCCTATCCTTTTAAACAACCCTCCCTTTCCCTTCCTTTCCTTTACTAACTTATATCCAAACATAGTGAAAAGATATGGCTTTCACCATGTTAAGGTTACAGAGTTGATTTTATGTTGCTAACACTGACATTGAAATGCTGCTTGTGGCTTCAGTTATTGATTCTGTGTTACTTCTTTTTTTGCAATTTATCTATTTCACTTCTTTAAAGATTAAATGAGAATAGAAATAGTATATCTAATGTTAGGATGCATGGACAATGAGAACTAAGGTTAGCCAATTTTCCTATTATCAGAAATTGTTCAATATATTTGCATCCATCAACTGATTAAAACCATAGTTTATTATTGGCTTTTCTTGGGGGTTTACTGCATTAAAATGTAATCATGATACACTATCCTATAGCTTCGTTTATGTGCTCATGGGTTAGACATATTAAGGCTTATTTTTTTCTAAGATGTTCCAAAATGATCCATTTCTGAACTTTACAGGAATTGGGGCCTTGAGCTAGACAAATTGGAAGAAAATGATTTGTCTAGCTGAGCTTGGTTGCTATGAGATTTTAAGGCTTGGTGCATTGTTTTGTTGACTTACATGGGAACTTAGAAAATGGCTTTTGTTAGTTAGGAGTCAAGAATCTTGGGGATGATTTAGACCATTAAACTGTCCTTTCTCTTAAGCATATTATGCAGTTAAGATTACCTTAACAGCTTGCAATGTTGTTGCACGGTTTTTGCTCTGATGCCTGCATTTCATGTGCATCATAAGTTGTCATTGACTGGCAGAAAGGACCGCACTTTATCATTTTTATTGTCACTAATTACTCTGATGGCGTTTCCTCACATGGATAGTAATCTCCATTCTTTTGATTTTGAGTTTTAATCACGTGGTGATGATTGTGTAGCAATTAAATTACAGTGCCATGTTATGAGTTACCACAACATCATGCTCATAAACTTTTTAAATTTTTAATTTTGAGTGGATATTTGCTGCATTTTTTTAAATTTCTAATTATAAAAGAAATGTCAAGTATGAATTAAAAAATTCCAATTGTTTGCTGCATTCTTATTCTCTTTCTGCCCTTCTCTCATTTGGAGATTTAATACTCATTACAGGTCAATGTTAACTTGGCGGGCTTACCTGCATTAGTTTTGCCATGTGGATTTGTTGAGGGGGGGTCTGCAGGTCTTCCTGTTGGCCTTCAAATGATTGGTGCGGCATTTGATGAGGTATAGAGCTGCCCATTTTCGATTAACTTGTTATTTAGTTATAATTGGTTATTTTTACATATATTAACTGAAAATAAAGAAGATTCAGGAAGGTTTTCTAACATTGCATTTGGTAAGATGGAAGGAAGGGGTGGAAGGAAAATGGTTTTTTACTTTTTCTGTCATTTTGAGAGTGGGAATAGGAAAATTTATTGAAAATGGGTAGATTTGCACCTTTCTTTTTCTGCAAAATCTAATTTTTCCATGCCCATTTCTTTATGATGTTAACCTCATCTCTTTTCTTTCCTTCCACTTCCCATTTCTTGTACCAAACATGAAGATGGAAAAACTAATGTCCATCCTTTCCTTCCCTTTTCCCTTCCCTCCATTTCCCTTCTACATAGCTGCTGCCAGTGTAAGAATGAAGGGAAAATAGGAACAAAGAGAAGTAACCTTTTGATTTAGGTGATAGTATCTGTCAAGTTGGCAGCTTTTGATTTTCTTAAGCACCGATGCTATTGGAATGACTCTTTCCACTGTATGCTATAGTTTGGAGACATCAAACACATGATGAGCATTAATCAAGGACGGGTAGTTAGAGTTCTTGGAGTTATGATGAGAAAATAATCATTCTAGGAAAAAGTGTGTACCCATTTTGTTAGACAAGCCACATCATATACACGGACAAGCATGCAACTTATATGCTTGTTTTTAACAGTTTTAAGAGTCTAGATCAATCATTGTTTTTTTCTCCTCTCCTCTGCTATCATTCAAAAATTAGAAGTCTCAATCTGCTGATATTCAAAGTCATCAGTTTCTTTTTCTTTTTCTTTGTGGTGCTATTTTTTCAGGAAAAATTGCTCAAAGTGGGTCATATCTTTGAGCAAACTCTTCAGGGTTACAAGTTTGTTCCTCCACTCATTCAAGATGGTGTTTTTGCCTAACCGTTGATGATCCGCACTTTTTCTGAGAATCCTGATGCTTAGGTGGCCTAACTGAAAACTTTGTGGCGGGTGGATCTGCAGGTTCAGCCAGGTTGTGACTTTAACTCTGTTTGAGACATGGTTTATGGCATGCTGGAATGATTCAGCCATATAGATCCCCAACAGCATGTAATTATTGGCTGCGTTAATGCTAGTTATATGGAAGAAAAAACAGTTTAATATTGAAATGCAATCTTGTTCTTCAAGAATATTTCAATGTAACAAGTATATTGTACAGTATGAAATTTTGGGTACATATTCATGAAAGTTGGTGTGGAAGTTCATGGCCTGTACATTACCACAACTCATTCATTTCCACTGCGGAGTGACAACTTGTGATATTTCATTGCACGCACGAAATGCTAAACTCTGAACCCGTCCGTTCCATAAAATTTTATTGTACCCATAAGGATTTGTAAGCTTTTCATTCAAGTCCCTAGATATAACTTTTAGAACTTTGTTTTGCCAAGGAAAAGAAGGTTACTTTAGGATTTAGAAAAATATGACTATCACCCAAGAGACGTGTCCCAGTAAGTTCCCTTTGGTTAGAGTTAAAATTTATAAGACTGAAAGATGATTAGAGTCTACGAGATGATAGCAATTTTGAAAAGTTTATCTAGATACCAATCTGGAGATAATAGTGAAGGTAATGAAATTTGAAGGCCGAGTAGAATAGCAAGGTATGCAGAAACAACTAATGATCAAGAATGTAAAATAACAATTAGATAATAGGAATATCCTAAAAATATCTAATTACGAGATATATAGAGTAGGAAGTTTTTTTTTTTAATTGAGAGAAAAAAAAATCGAACTTTGCTTTTTAAGTAAGAGATCATGTATCAATCAATGAATCAAATGCTTGAATGCATATAAAATAGGCGCTTTAAGCTAAAAAGATGTAAAATCTAAAACTTTTTAGACGCAATCAAATTTTGTATTTTTATTTTAAATCAAATAAGTCTTTATGATTAACGATTGATTAACTATTGTTAGTAAAAATATCATTTATTATTTTATATTATATAATGTTAATATGATATGCTGACGTATTATAATTTACTAATAATAGATTGATTTGGAAGGTGGAGCAACTTCCAATGACTGTTTTGTTGATTTAGCGGAACTGTTGTTTTCCTGATGATGTCCTTTCTCACGGGTTCCTCTTTGATTCACTTCGGAATTTCTTTTTCGTAGTGTCAACTCCTGCTCTTCTGGTTGTCTTTGTCAGGTGTTGCTTCTTCATTCTTAAGCTGGGTAGGTGTCTACTTCGTGCTTTTTCTGTTAGTTTGTGTGGTTTGATCCATCGGTTGTGTGACAGCTTTGATTTACTAAAACCCTTTGTCTTTGCTATTTTGGAGCTGGTGCTGGGTGCTAGATGTGATGTGTGTCCCAACTTGTAAATATTGTTTTCCTGCTGCCAGGTCTTCGTTTCTACAACAGATTTATGTATATGATCAAGGGAGGCGCCTCTTTCTGCTAAGCCACTCCCCTTGCTTTGTAATTTGTACAACTGCAATAAAATTCTCACCTATCAAAAAAAGAAAAAAAAATAGATATTGTAGTCTAACTAGGTAATAGTATTGTATTATAACTCTAACTAAATAATTTGTATTTTATCTTAATACACTCCCCTTAAACTTAAGATGTTATGATAGATGTCAACTTGAGTTTGGAAACTTAACCAAACTAAGTCTTGAAATCAACTAGTGGTTGCATGACATACTGATGTGGTGAACAAAATAAAAAAGATTCGACTGAAATTAAATTTTAAGCTTATTTATCATAACAAACATATTTCTAAAATTATAAAAAAATTATTTTAGATTATTTCAATATCAAAGGAACCAATGCTACCATTTTTTTTTATTCCCATTGAATTGTTTTACAAAAATTGCTTATTTTGTCTCCTCCTAAACTTAGAAAAATGTTTGCTTTCAACGATGACAACATATTAAGTTTGCAAGGTCATGGAGGATAGAAAACATGGAAAAGGCTAACCAATAAATAAAATCATGTATGATCGATGACTAAAACCTCACCAAGAAAATAATCATTATGCAATTGGGTCAAGTTAATAGCTTACCCTTAAGTAAAAATTGGGGTTATACAAAGACCCTCGATTTCAATGTAAAGATAAAATCGTAAACTTACTTGGTGAGCTGAGAAGAATCTACAAATCTAAAAATGTGCAGCGAGATTTTTGTCGAAACCTATGTTTTATAAAGTTTTTAAGTTAAATGCGACAAATAAGGGAAGATATAATCAAAATGGATAAGTTTTGGCTAGAAAATTGTCTTCTATTGCAAAAGTATCGATACATTAAGAATAGGAATTAATATTTAGAGGACAAAATGCCTTAAGGAGCATTTTGTGTGAAAGGTATCAATACTTTAAGAGGAAGTACCAATACTTATGGTTAGAATGACTTGGAAAAAGCATACCACATGCTTGAGGCGAAAAGTAAAAGAATAAAATGCCTCTAGTTGAATGCCATTTTTACCTTTCTTTCTCACCCGAGCCATCTCTTCTTCCCCTCTCCCAAATCTTTCTTAAAGCTGGTCCAAATCTAACCTAAATTCAAGTTTTAAACTGATTAAGGTAAGGTTTTCAACATTTCAAATGTTTTTACCATTGTTTTTCAAACTTAACTTCTCTCATTAAGAGAATTTTTGGTTTTTCTCTTAAGTGTTAAGGTTCTCCAATTAAGCCTTTTGAGAAAAGCTCACAAAGGTAAGTATAAGCTAGAACTAAGTAAGATTAAGTTGAGAATTTTGATTTCAAGGTAGATGATGAACAAACCAAGTATGTGAAATGGGTAGGGGTTGTATGGAAGTTGGAAAGTGTAGACCTAGTTCTAGAAAGAGGTTAATGAAGTATTGTTAGGAAGCTATTGTGAGTTTTAAGTGTGAAAAGGAATGTTAGAATTTGATGATATGGTTTGTTTGTCTTAGGCTCCATTGCAACTCCAAGGGTTAATAGCTAGAAGAGCTTAGCTAGGTGGCCTTGCATTGAGTTGGTGGCATATAAGGTGCATGGACTTGCATTGAAAAATGTTTTACTATGTAAAGCATGAAAAATATGTGTTTGAAAAGAATGTTCCTAGGAAAATGCTTTTGTTATGGTTTGACTATTGAGGATAGGCACATGTGTATGTATGTATGTATGTTTTCGTACAATAAACTTGCATCAATGATATACCATGTTGTGTATGGTTGTGTTTTCAAAGGTAAACTTCTTGATGTTGTATAAAGCTATGTGATGTTGAACATTTTAAGTAATTGTAAAATGTTTTGTGGTGATGGCAATGCAACTTGGTGAATTGTGGACTCATTGATGGAGGAATTAAAATAATATGTATGTATTGAGCGGCATGGTAGCAAAGTTACATGCCTTATGATATTGGATTATGAGAACTATGTAAAGGACTTTATAATGGCTTACATGAGATAAGTGTTTTCGATAAAGTAGCTTACGTGAAGGACTTATCATAGCGACAACACCATTAGACATTGTGAACAATGGGATCGCCCTAGCTAGCAAAAGAGAATGGAAATGGTGCTAGCTTTGTGGTTGGATGATGGCACAGGCGTTATATGAGGTCATTGGCCCATTGGATCGTATCATGAAGGTTAGCTACCTAGATAGTGGGGAGTGGAATACACTATCCATTGTCGTAAGGTCTATGGGACCAAGTTTATACATAGTGCTTTACTAGTAAGCTCCATTTACCTATGTTTGATGAGTTATGTAATAAGGTGGTAATGATTTTGCCTTAAATGACAAATTCAGTTTTTAAAGTATGTTTTCAAAGGGAATAATGTGGAATGTTTTGAAAGATGCTTTGTGGTTAAATGCATATGGTTGGAGTTGAGGGCCTTGGAAAATGTTTAAGTACTTTAAACTTGCAGATTTGGAAAAAAGTATCAATACCTTTGAATACGCTATCAATACTTGTTCTTCAAGGTTGTTTTGAAAAATGCTTCTAGAATGAAAGTATCAATACCTTTAGCAAAAGTATAAATACTTTTAAGACATAATAGGTATAGAGATCATTCTGTTTAACAAGTATCGATACCTATAGTTAAAGTATTGATACTTGTAGCTTTTTTTCTCAAATATGTGGACTTTCAACTTTTTTACTTATAGAAGCCCTACTATCTCAAATTGAAACATATAAAAATACGATGGTAGTAGTTGAAATGACTCCTCCGGTGGACCGAAAACAAGCCTTTCTGCATACTCCTTCGCTTGCCAAGCCTTACCATACAAGCATTCCAATCCCCACTGAACCCTCATCTCACAAATTATGTCCTTAGGTCTCAATGTTATTCCATTAGCCCGAATCTTGTGTGACATAAGTTCACCAATCATCTTCGCACTCGTAGTTGGAAATCGCCCTTGCAAACCATCAACGGTATAGGTGTGTATTTTGTGGAATGTCCGAACTTTCCAATATTCTCCTCTATCAGGTAACTTCGTTGCACGAACACTGAACTTGCATGCCTTGTCCTTGCAACCAACCTCATAACGAGCTTTACAGAACCTTTTTACTCTTATCACAAACTTCTCTTTTATAACCAACATGTTCAAAGTTCGTTTCAACTCGGCCTTCGACGAAAACATTCTTCCTTTGTATAAGCGATCTTCAACACATGTCGACTCCTTAGTGGTAATTGTTTGAAAGGAGAACCTTTCTGCACCTGCAATTACCCACGTACGAGATATCCTTGCATTTTCCCTTTCCTGATCACTGTCATCGAGCAATGTATCAAGGGAACGAATCCCGTTCTCACCAGTGATGGGGTTATTGTATATGGGGTCATCACACTGAACATCTCCTACATCAACACCTCCAACAGGTTTCGTTTCACCTTCAACATTATTGCAAATTTGAATGTCACTGTCATAAAGGCAGTCATCGTCTGAACTGTCATCTTGCGATTGTTCAAGCCCATCATCTGAAGTGTGATCAAATCTATCTTCACCGGCAGCGAACAAATCCTCATTTCCCTCATCAAATGTAGTATTATACTCCAGCGTCGCAGTGTCACCCTCCAACCTCACATTGATGTCCTCAACTGTCGTATTCTCATTTGACAATGGCATTTCACACTCTACAGTTTCACCCGATCGTTGCATATGTTCAAGAGAAGCAAGAAATTGGTTTGATGCACATCCTGATCGGAATTGTGCAGCCAACTGTTCTGTGAATGTCGTCTGTCTACCGGGTTGCACAAACTCTTGTGCATACCTCAATTGCCATTGTTGTGGGTTACGGACTGAATGCTGTGGTATATGTGAAGCATTGTAAATCTCATTTTGATTGAGTTGATTACCATGTTGTCCAACTTCTCCATGTGACATAACATTTGTTTGGTGTCCCTTAATGCTGACATACATAGCCGAAACATTCTTCTGTTCTAGCAAAATTAATGCAACATCCTCATCGTCTTTGATAATTGGCCGTGATAGCTCTCCGGGTGTACTGATCAATGCATGTAACTCAATCTCGTCAATTTCTGAGTTTACCCCAACAACATCTTCAACCAGCTTCATCAAGCCCACAAACGACAAATCACTCCTAACCCCCCCCATTTGTGACTTACCACCCTTGTAAATGCCATCCACCCACTGACCACCGTGTCTTATCACAAATCGCACAATTAGAACCCCATTGAAATTTTGAAAAAAAAAGTTGTCAATCATTTTACACAATACATGCCGTGATAAAAAATTTGTCAGTCGTGTTATTACACGCCATGCAAATAACGTAAAATGTTGTAACACGCCATGCATATCAAGTCAAATGTCGTGACACGCCATGCATCAATATCGTGACACGCCATGCATCACTGTCGTGACACGCCATGCATTACTGTCGTGACACGCCATGCATTACTGTCGTGACACGCCAATCACTGTAATTACTGACTGGTTACACCAACATCCGTGACACGTTAAAAACCCAAAAAACCAGTTAACCCACGACACACCAGGAACAACCATGACACGTCAAAAACCCATAAATTCAGTTAACCCACCACACCCCAGGAACAACCATGACATGCTAACAACCTAAATAACTAGTTAACCCACAATACGCTAGTAACAGCCGTGACACGCTATAGATGCATGGCGTGTAACAACTTTGGGCAATGTTTCTAATCCATCTTATCATTTACACCAAATATTTCAGAAATTTAAGTGTGTTGCAGAAATAAGCCCAATAACAGGTACCTTGATGTCATCTCTACTATAGGGTGTGTTAATCTATGACAATGTGGCAAGATGCCGAGAGATAGACCATAGCCAGATGACGATGGTGCTCAATAGAGAGTTGACAGAGCTCATACAGTTCAGAGATCTGAGAGAGTTGACAACGATGGTGCCCAACAGAGACTTGCCATAGTTGAGATAGAGAAAGATGACCGAGCTCAAACAGCTGCGTGTATTTATTTTTAATGTTTTTCATTTTCTCTCCGGCGAGAGGCAGATAGCTCAAACAGTTGAGCATTTATTTGAAACGATGTTTTTAAGGGCATTTTGGTCTACTCATGTTTATTTTTGGGTAGAAACAGATAACTTTATATGGGTAGTTATTTGTGAAATCATCTTATCACGAGGTCTTTCTCTCACAATTTCCTCTACTTTATATTTGTCTTTATTATTTTAGCTCATGAAATTTGTTCTTAACTCCATAATGAAATTTGAAAAATTCATTTTCTTGAACCTTCATTCTACCTTAATCAAGAATTTCCTTAAGTTAAGACATACTAAGAAACAATATGATTTCTCCCTTAAGATCATTTAAGGTGATGTAACTTTATTAATCATCCAGCTACCTTCATGTGCTTCATGTAATGTCTAATATCCATGCCATCGTACATTCTTGGTTAAGACTACCTAAGATAATATAAAAGTATAACAATCCCTACATAAGATAACCTGATAATCTCAAGTCTAAGAATCATTTACAAATTAACACATAAGAATGTATTTCATAGATACTTGAATGAACTATCAAATGAAATTCTCATGGTTGGTCATATCCATTGACTTATTCTTCTAACAAGCATTCACATGTTAGTTTCAAGTATTTCACTACTACAATATATGAAACCGATTACTTACTTTATAAGTAAGAATTATAACATGTGATAGTGTCACAGCTTTTATCGATGTCTTGTCTTGATCAAGTATTGATTAGGAATTATTTAAAAATGATGCTTTAATGCAATAAGGGTTTCATAATTATAATTTTTTATAATTCTTTTTGTAAAGCATATCCATTTCATGAACTTTATTTTTATAAATAAATAAAATAAAATGTATAAAGTTGTAAATAAAGAAGATCTGTCTTATTAGAATGCATAAAATCGATAACAATGTTTTCTACAAAAACTTATGGATCGGCTTGGAAGATATAAGTACACTCCACCATAATGTGCCTTGTCAAAAAGCTCCCCACCGTCAACAATCAATGAACAACATTAAAGGAAGAAAACTTTGGTAATCTGTTTCAAATTTTCTCTCAGAAAATGTCTTATTGGGGACAATATCACAATTCTCGTAGTTGGCACAGTCTGCTGTGTATGGAAAAAGCAAAGCATTATTCATGGAAGTATCAAATAGGTAAACTATTTTAACCATCTAGCTCAACTCGTGGGGAGCAAATTTCCTCCTCAAGTTGGCAATCTCCTTAGCACTCAACCCAAAAGCCTTCTCCAAAAGTTTTTCTTCGATCCCAGTACCAAATACAGCATTTGGAATTCTCAGCAAACCAGGATTTTGGCTGTCAAAACTTCCCAAGATTGTAGCAGGCGTATCTCCAACATTCATTTGGAAGTGCAGCAGCCCCCTTGGAAACACCATGACTTCACCCTTTTCAATCACTTTAGCATAAATTCTGTTTTCTGTGTCGACGAATCCTGAATAAACTCTTCCTTGGAGAACAAATGCTATTTCAGTTGCTCTAGGATGGAAATGCGGCACGTTGATGCCGCCGACTTCAAAATCAGCTCGAACAAATGACATGCCTAGTGTAGTCAAGCCTGGAAAGACATTAACGTTCACTGACTTAGCTGCTAAGCCTGTTTCGCTGAATTTCCCTGGCAACTTTATGCCGGAGAACACGAAATCTTCCACTGTGACAGCTGATGAGTTCCTGCACGTTGCAATTCCTTTCTGGGGTATACAGAAGTCTTGAACTGGATCAGGGTCAGAAGCCAGGGTCGCAATAATGGCATAGTTGTGGAGGAAGATGGCCAGCAGAAGTGCCGGTTTTAGAGACATTGTTCTGCAGAGGAATTAAGAATGGGAGAAATGGAAAATGGTGCCCTCCTGAGTCAAGAACAAAGTATGACTCTAAACCCCACAAGGGCAAGATTTCTGCATCAGAAAAAGCTATTAGCTTCGCTTCAGGCTGATCGTGGGTAGACCTAATATTTTATATAGCCAGTGCATTTCTGAGCAATGCGCTTTTGCTTGGGGTCAAAGGGAACGAGGGGTTGGTTAAGCTTAGAAATGGCAACAACAACCAATCCTGGTTAGCTTTTGTGTCTATAGTGGAAACTTAGCGAAAGCAAAGGTGAGCTGTGTTAATGGCTTTGATTATTGAACTAGGCGTATATCTGAAGATACAATGAATCACTACAGAATTCTTCAACTCAACTCTAGATTCCAACTGCTCCAAAACAGACAAAAAAGTGGAAAAGAAAAGCATGAACCAAGTGCTTTAAATTATTATTTAGGACCATGTTCTGTCTTCTCTGGGATTGAGGTGAGATGGACCACATTGATGTGCTTCTCTTGCACAGTATGGCATACCATTTTGATATTCTCCATGTATCTATATTGCAAGATTCTCAAGTACATTTGTGATATTCATATCCAAAACGTTGACAAGTCCAAGTCTTTATTAGTATGAGCTACAATATTGTTGATAATTTTCGACATCATCATGGATATAGGAACAACCGTATGAAGGAAACACAAAATTGAGGTTGGAGGTACACCTGTTTGGTGGAACAGAAACAATCCATTGCCTTGGCAATCGCATAATTAGAGACGTCGCTTGAACTATAAAAGATAAGATGATTTAATAACAACATTAATAATTCAGATCCAACCAAACGTAATGTTTGAAAACACTCAAGAAAATTTGAATAAATTTTTATTATTCTATTACTTTAAATCAAACTCATGTATTTTTATTTTAAGTTAAATAAACTCGTATAATTAATTATCATTAATTAAAATAACACCTATTATCTAATACCCACTTTAACATTAATATGACACTAACATAAGAGTTTAAAATACCACGTAACCATGTCATTATATTATATCAACTTGTCCCACCATTATCAATTATAACATACGTCAACATACTACATTAACACCACGTGACATGTAATGACAAATGATATTTAACTAAGAGTAATTAATTAATCATTAGTTATAGACTGATTTGATTCAAAATAAAAATATATAAATTTAATTAAACATAATAAAAAATAAAATATATTTAAATTTTTTTATATAATTAACTTTTTTTAAGTATTAAACCAAAAATAATATAAAACAAAAAGCCTAAGTTGGAAGCTTTTCTTTTTCCCTTGCCGGTCTTCAAACAACCCACAGTTTGTTATTTTAGCATCCAATCACAACACAGGCTGTTGGATTCAAATCTTGCCAGAAGCACCTGCACCAGACTGGCATTCCTGTCCCTTACCAAATACTACCTCCCGATCTTTCAGAAATAAATGATTCCAGTCAATTTCCACAAGCCAAAGCTGATCAACTATATATGTCTATAGGGCGTGGGGATTCTACAATGTACTAGGGATACAGACTTATCACATGGGGAAGAAGACCCAAAAATTAGTTGCCAACGTAACCAACATTTCGCTTTCATATATCATTTGCTCCTAATCAACATTTCACTTTCATATGGGTAGAAGTCGAATACGAGTCTCAATTTTCAAGACATCCAAGAATGCATTGGGCAACATGAATCCATAAATCTAGAAAAAAAAAAATGATAACAAGTTCAAAATCCTCAAGCCCAAATGCGAATTGGTACAAGAACCTGTACATGTGATTTACATGGTACTTCTTCAAGTACTAGTAACTATCGATATCGGTTTCTGGCCTTCTGAGGTAATATCGCAGGCAGTTCACCAACACCTGTATGTAACACAGTAAAAGATATTTTGAGTCAGAGAAGGGGAGAGATCCAGCAGACATAATAAATTTGACAAGAAACATAAAATTATTGGCTTTTATTTCCCGAGATGCATTGCCATATCACAATTTAATTTGAGACATAAATGATACTGGAGACTTAAGCAACCTAGAAGAAAAAGGTTATTGTTCAGCAAATCTATCATCACCCTTAGCAAATACCTGAGACAAGGAACTGTTTAAAGCTGCTCCTCTGTAGCTGACATGAAACTTGTCTTTCGCTACCAATCCCTGTAAAATACGGAACCAAAAGTGGTGAAAACAGTTGCAAAACCCAAAGTTTGTCTCTATGCGCATGTGTGGTCACTTAAACACACACACAGAGAGAAAGAGAAAGACCTCTGTATCAATTTCTGCAGACTCCACATCAATGTTGACATCAGTAATGATTTTGATAATCTCTACAAGCAGTCCAGGTCGATCTGCTGTCTCTATACAAAGCAAGCTGGAACCATTGAACAAATGCATAAGCAAATTATTACAAAAGGAACCTATCTTCTATGGGAGCATTTCACCTGCAATTCTTTTTACTAAAATCTTGCAATTATCCAATGAGGGTGTGTGTGTATATCCACTTATAAGTGTGGGCTCCATATAATATTTTAGTGTATTCCTACACAATTCATGATTGTGATAGGCTAATTCTAATGTAATGATTGTAAGAGATATGCTCCCATCTTCTACAAGACCACAACCTGAAAAAGGGATTCATACGGTTTAAAATCCCTCAACACATATGTATGATAAAAACAGTGGGGAGTTGTGAATTATGTGCTGAAATCCATATCCATTATAATTTATTTGGAGAGCAAACCTCCTCTTGGGTCCGTCTTCCTTGACATATATACGAGTAGCAATG
Source organism: Theobroma cacao (assembly GCF_000208745.1). Taxonomy (NCBI): domain Eukaryota; kingdom Viridiplantae; phylum Streptophyta; class Magnoliopsida; order Malvales; family Malvaceae; genus Theobroma; species Theobroma cacao. Next base: position 14,087,780 of record NC_030859.1, on the reverse strand, counting down.
TCGATATCAAGCTGCATCAACAAATAAATAGACTTAGATTTAAAGTTCTTAAGATCCCAATCCTGTATAGCACATGCAACAACTCTTTAATAACTAAAATTAAGAAGGCATCATCATTGTTTAAGCCTGATGATATCTTGATGACATGGAGGTGCACTTTGCTTAGCCTTACCCCCAAAAGGCACCCAAAAATAAAAGTGAAAACGGATGGCAAACAAAACCCATACTCGATGAGTTCTGCACTGCCGCAATCAGATAGGGCAGATTTTTTTGTTTGAAAATCAGGGGTCAGAACAGGTTTTATGTTTAAAAAAGGCAGGTCAGCGGCACGTTTAAGGTGCCCTGCTCCACCCCACCCCGAGTTATATATAAAAATAATACTATTTTATTATTTACTTAATTTTATATTTACGAATCAGACACCCAGTAATTCAATTCCAGAAGTTCGGGGACAGAAAAACATAGAAAAGTACTTCATAAGGCTCCAGAGCAGAAGACAGGAAATAACAAACTTAGAAATGCATTAAGAGTAGTTGGCAGCCATTCCATGTCAATGTCAAAAGAACCTAACTACATCTGTTCAAATGATTTAGCTATGGCAATCAGTGTTTAATCAGAAGCACATGAAAAGAATGACAACACCATTTTAGGTCTTAATTAACTCAAAATATTCCCCTTGAAAACACCACTAGCCACCCGTCCTAAAAAAACACTAAGAAGGTTAAATAAAACTGAAAGTTTCTTCTGTTTCCTAATGTCTGAAGGGAAACCCATACCAAAGCTACCACACCAAACAATGACTTTCCAAGTTCATACAAATTAAATGGAAATTTCAAAATATTGATCCTAAGCAGCAAACTTCACAACATTCATGATCTACTAGTTACTCATGTTTATGTATAAAATATTGTATGTCCAAGTGATGTCCAAGTGCAGATGAGATCATGTGCACACTGTCATCACTACTATTGATGGAGACAGATGTTTAAAGATCTCTACACACAAAAACACACATGTAAAAACATGCCTAAAACTGAAGAAACATACATGGAAGATCAAGAGTGGTACATTCAGAAAGAAACCATGCCATTATAGTTAACAATTGCCTTTCAAAAAAAAAATATAGTTAACAATTAGCAAATAATAGGGCATATATCCAGGAACCTGCATCCTGGTTTTAATGACTCAGATAGCAACAAATAAATTCATATTCTCTTTTTCCTAGTTCATTTTATCTTCAGTTTTTGCAGTTGGTCTTACTGAACCTTACAATCTTTCTTCAATACCTGCCAGAAATGCTGACTAGTTTAGAAGGCTAAGGTGCCTCTTTGAGCTTGCTGTGTTATCTTCTTCCCATTATACAATTCAATCTCATTACCCTAGTTCAAAACCAATATGGCTGCACATTTTAGGATGGTCTATATTACTACGTAGATTTTGGTATGCATCCTACAAAAGTTTTAGTCTCCAATTGGTTCTTACTTCTGCTACTTGCTTTTTGATTTTAGAAGCAAAAAGCACATTTTCAGACAAACAAATAATGTTTTTGAATAATTGAACTTCAAAACTAATTCTTTTAAGTACTCCCTTTGTCTCAAACTGAATGTTCAAATTTCAAATTACACAAAGTTTTAGAAATGAGATATTTTGTTTTACTTTACAAGTTTTAACCTTCAGGTGTCATAAAAGCTAGAGGGACCCACGTAAAGTTAGTATTTCAATGAAGAGCAACACTAGAAAAATGCTGCCCATTTTAGGAAAATGGACATTATTTTGAGACAGCCCAAAAATGAATGTGAATAATCAACTTGAGAGTAAAATGCATGATTCTACTTTTATATAAAATATTTATGTTGAAATGTCTGTTGCTTTTTAATACTTTGCTCATTTGTAATCACATATGACCTTTATTATTTACCTTTCTTTGGCAACTTTTGAGAAAGAAAAATGCAAGTAGCAAAACATCTAAATGAAGCCTTAACCATAGCACTATTAAGTCAAAATCTTTTGAACCTGAATCAAAACCAACCTCAAGTCTGCAACTCCAACCTTTACCAATGGAGCTAACTAAAAACATTTCTAGCAAGCAGGAATTCATTTTTCTAAATTTTGTTACTCTACAAGTACACGTTCTTTATGTTGTTGTTTTCTCATTTTTTTTTCAACCACCGACAATCCAACTAAAATAAAAGCACCAAGTTTACAACCTGAATACAAAAACATCATAGTGTGTTTTGTTACTGCATAAAGAAAAACCATTTGACTCATCAGTAATTCAGTAAACAACTCATCCTCCGCCATTGCAAAATCCAGAACCATTGACTGTATGCATAAATGACTAATAGTTGCCAATATTTAATGTATTATAACAATGCCGTAAGAGGCAAAAGGGTTCACTGAAGCACCAAGTATAAGGAACTGATACACTAGGCACCAAAAGGGCACTTGCTTGAGCAAGGGCACATACGTTTTTCTCCCAAAAATTAAGTCCATATATATTTTAGAAACTATGCTCATCCTGTAGAAGACCAGAAATAACAAAGTGTACCACATTAAGGGGTGAAAACAAATTTTCAAAAATCTTTAGATAACTTCACCTTCTTTTCTGGAGCCTTTACTCCAAAAGCCTCACCCATAGCAAGTTGCTCACTAGATTCCTAGCAAGAAATCAAATTCAAACAAGGATATTTAACCAAAATCTAATGCATAAAATAATTGTAGAGAATATCTACTTTAACTTGATAAGTCACAAGACCAACCACTCATGAGAGAGAAAGAGAGAAGAGAGAAGGACTAAAAGTATGAATTCAGCATACATACTGGATGGTACTTCAAAAGATTATTTATAATGGTGAGTCGAATTCTCTCTAACATATCAGGATCTTCAACTTTGCGCCCAGTGTCTCTAGCATAACCAAATCAATTTATGAATGCTGATCACTCCCAATAAAACATTCAAAATTAATAAAGGACTAACATATGTGCTGTGAGAATGATATTGATGTTTAGTGCTGGATATATTGCATATACACTCTCTCACACACACACTCTCTAATCAAATTCAACTTACATATTATCCACCTACTGTGACAGACCACAAAAAACAATATTTAGAAGTCAAAAAGAAGCCAGAAGGAAATATGACAACATGAAGAATTTAGCAAAACCTTATGGACTTTGTCAAGATATATCAAATTTCCAGGATGTAAATGGCTTCAAGTTTTGATCTTCTGCATGTCAGCAATTCTCACTAAAAGTGTTCAACATTTGGAATCAATAAAAAACAAAAATGTTTTGGCTTGGCTAATTGGTGTGTTAAGAAACCACTAACGTTGCACAAAAAATTATACAGAATCCATGCAATACAAAAGAAATTCAACCTAAGGTTGTGGGATGCTTGTCAAAAGGGGTACATGTTAGTTAGGGATATGCATATGAGACATGTCTTATTAATGACTCAATACACAGTATAATGATGGTAAACATGGTTAAATAGATGCATATTTATAATTTGCCCCCAAGTTGTTTAGCTTAAATCCCCTTGGATATAGAATTCCCCATGAATGTTGTAAAATACATATTTGGTTGCCAATGTCAGAACATTTTTGCAATTCGTTAGCAGATGTACCATAGCCTAGTCTGCAAAATGTTGGCCAATAGGGGTATAGAAATCTTGGCCAACTACGTGCCTGAAAGAAAGTATGAACATGCTCTTTACAACTAGAAATGGCTCCTAAGGTAGGAAACTGCAACTATGTTTTTTCCAGTCTTCTTTATTTCTGTTAATAAACAGAAATATTTGCCTTCTTACTCACCATATTGGCATAGTGTCGGCATCTATTTCTAGTTCTCCTCAATAAACTGCTTCTGCGGAATATTTCACTTGCTTTAGTATCAAGGGTAGACCATAGAGTACCCATACTATATCAAAATGTACACTTTATCCAAACTAAAAATTTGAGCAATTGGCCCCTCAAACATTTAAAACATGTATCAACTTAGTCCAACCATTAACACTGTTAACCCAAAGCTTATGGTGTACCTAACCAATAGAATCATGCCATGTGTTATGCCATGATTGAAGTTTAAAACACTAAAGTATTACTTAGACTTTTGATGTGGACACATGCAAAACATGTGGCAACCTCTTATTGACCACCTGAATTTTTAAAAAAAATCATTTTAAAAAACCCCCTCATATTCTTCTCTCTCTTTCTTCAAGCACTTCAACCCAGAAACAAAAAATCCCTCACCCCACTCTGCCTCAAGATATTTTAGTGACATTGCCAGCAAGGTTGTGGCTGCCAGCTTGTACTCCCCCTTTTCATTTCTCTCCTCTCTCCTCTTTCTTTCCTTTTCCCCCACAATTCAGCCTCTCTTTCTCATGACTTCTCTCCACTGCTTTCTCTCCTCCCCCCTTGCTTTTTTTTTTTCCAGGCCTGAAGCCTGCCCTTAGTGCTATGTGTGGCCAGCAACTCAAGCGGCGATCAACTCCCTCTTTTGTTTCTATTTCCTTAGCTTAGCTTCTTCCTTCTCACTGCTCACTGTTCTCATGAGATTGTCACCCCAAATTCTCCCAAAATCACTTTCTTTTTTGTTTAATTTCCCTCAAACATATACACAGTCTTGAAATTTGATGGGTTGATGCTCTCCTTTAATTTTTATTTTCAATAGTGGTTGATTACATTTGTATTTTGTATGAATTTGATTATGGGTTTTGGGAACTGTGAGTGTTTGGCCTTTGTGATTTTACTACAGGTTTTGGGTTTTCAAAGAGAAACTTTGATGTGGAATCCAAGAAGAGAGAACACAATAATAGAAACAGAAAGGGAAAGGGAGAGACTGTACTGGAAAAGCATGAGGTCACAGCTCCGAAGGCGTTATCATTTTTGTGTTCTTAATTTTCTAAAATTTCTGGTTTCATTATTTTCAGATGAAAAAATACAGATTATCATGTTTTTAAATTCAGGTTTCCCATGGGGACTTGTCACATGCCCTCCACGTTGAAATTCCAAGCAATACTCAATATCTTAAATTTTACATTAGACATAACGCGAGGTTGTGTTTTATTGGTCAAATGCCACATTATCAGGTTGTCTTCACAATTTTAATGGTCTGACTAACTTACACATTTTGAAAGTTCAAGGAGTCAATTGAACATTTTTTCAGTTCAGGTACAAAAGTGTATGTTTCACTATAGCTCAGGTACCATATGTGAAATCAACTCTTTTTTTCTAGTTAAGTATACATTTCATACAGATGTATCTATAGGTCAATCAAACAACATTCCAATCAGCAAAGATGAGTGTTGTAAAGTAGTCTATTAGTTAATTATTTCTCATGTTATAAGCCATGTACCTTTTTTGGGCACAAAACCGCAGACTTATGCATGTTTGATAGGGGAGAACTACATTTTTATAAACACAAGCATCCGAGTGGCAGTTTAATCATCTAAAGACAATGGTTGGCCAAACATCTAAAGACAATGAGGCAGAGAACCTTGAGATAGTAATGAGACTGGTCAAGCAAACAAATATTTACACTATCAGCAACTTGTTACTAAACACATGCTCAAAAAAGGGAAGGGGAGAAGATGAGTCATATCAGCTTTTAAAAAATAACTCACAATCGCGTGATGAAAAATTTTGTTTGTGTGACTGATCCTTCAGTGAGAACAGTTCCCTTTGCCACATCTAATCCCAAATCTTTCAATGCCCTCATCTGCCCAAACATATATAAAAGGAGAGTCAAGAAAACGTACAAGAGAAAGGAGAGAATTATCATATCCTTTTACTTTTTTCCCTAAATGAAATAGCTAGATCCATAGCCTCCCAGAATAATTAAAATTGGAATCAAGACCATTCATTGGTGCATCATTTTTTGGATTTAAACATTTTAAAAGCATCCTAAAAAAACAATCAGCTAGTGTGTTACACAAATTGAGCTGAGGAAGTCTCTTACCTACGCATAGATGACTCAATTACAGAATAACACACAGATATAGTTAAAATTACTCACATTGCCTCCACAAAGTAATTTAGTGCTCCGGCTTTACACACAGAATTTTCTCTGTTTCAATCTTATGTAACTATTGGAGAAAATGGAATTCCTCATGTTTCTAGGCCAGTAAGCCCAGTGAAATAAGCTACTAATTTTAAAAAGGAGAAATCAAAATAAGTTGTAATAGCCACTTAACTGTGTCAATGAGAGCACCCAGACGATCTCCAAAACTCAGCTGCACAATTGTTGCCTCTGAATCTGAATCTTGATCAATCAAAACTATTGGCATTGGAATATAATCAGCATCTTGGTCAGTCTTCTGCAATAAAATCATCCAATTAAACTAATGACAGATCATTATATATGTAGCTGTGATGCCGGACGAGATATACTCATGAAGGAATTAATCAATTTAGATATTAATTTTCTGAACTTTATATTTTTATGGATTGGATTGTGATTTTAGTATCTAGGAGATTATTAGTGCATTAAGGGCTGTAATTGGTATTTCAAAATTTTTTAGAGATAGGAAATAAGCAACAACTACTTATAGTATCTTCTGTTTCCAAAGCTTTGGATTCTAGATTATTGAGATTTTGGTACAGAGTCATATGATTTCCTTTCTAGGAAGTAAGAAATAAATTACTCTTTCCCCTTCCAACTTGGCATCAGGTTGTCATCTACCAGCTACAAACATACCTCCGGCAAAATAAGCATTTCAATAAAAAACCCAACATCCAAAAATCTTCCAAGAGTCATTAAGAAAGCAAGAGAGGGACTACATATCAAGCTCTTCAATTGGTAAAATAATTTGGTCCTTTCAGTTGTAAAAGTACACTCCATCTCATGGGTCCAAATACATATCCTTAAGCCTACAATATCTCTAGAAGAGACTCAAATAAGTGTTGCTCATTTACGAAGACAAAAATACTTTTCCGACTTTGATTAAATCCATCACTTTATATTGAAAACAATACTTATTTTAGTTGTGGCTTACCCCTTATTGCAGTTTCCTTATGAAACACAAATATGGTTGAGTATGCAGTAATCCTACACAATCCATTCTTTTTTTCTATTATTTGGGTTGAACTTAAAAAATATGCTTACATCATGTCGGAAGAACAACATCAAAGACATAAAACGTTCGACTTTTGCCATGATACATTTTATGCCTTGAACCCTGAGCTGAGGGTAACATTAAGCACCGGATATGACAGCAATTCTTAATATTACTAAAACAAAACGATGCCTTCAGAATCCATATGTGAGTTGAGTAAAATTTACACAGAGGAAGAAGATTCTTACCAATGAGGTTGAACTAACAGCGTTGGGACCCTCATTGGCAGCATAAACGATGTTCCTGCATAACCATAAGCAAGTGCTGAAAATTTTGATTCCAAAAAAATACCAATCAACTATTTCTATTAATTAGTATTAGCACTACCATCTAATATTTTATCCAAAAAAGAAACAAAGCAGCCAGTCAGTCAGTCACTGCGATTTGAGAAAACAAAAGCAAAAGGATAGATAATAGACAGATTGTCCTTGTTCTTACTTTTTGGCAGAGAAATTGGTTATACTGCCGCACCCAGAAAAGTTTTTGCGGATTATGGAGGACTCGATAGAAGAGAAGTGAGGAGCAGAATGGGAATCGGAAATTCCGGATCGTCGCAGACCAACGGGAGAAGAGCAAGAAGAAAAGAAGAGGGAATTAGGCAGCGCCATGGAAGTTAAACTCAACAACTCCAATGATAGAATTCAGACTTCAGACAAATTTTGTTTTTTTGGGGGATTACTGATGTGGGTCGGATGGGAATTTTTCAACAGAGATCGATGGGGTATAAAAGTATCATTATTCAAGGGTGGCATGTGGGACCTGCTTCGGTTGCTGGATGCCACGTCATTATGGGTTGCATTTTTTCTGTTCTTTATTCTTTTCTCGGACTTGAAATGAAGTCCACCACGATTACCGACGGTAAATTGGTAAAAATTTATTCTGATCCGCCTGGATTAACTAAAAAAGAGAATGGAATGCAGTGCAGTCCTTAATCGAAAATTAACCAAAATTTGAAATTTGTCTACAGTAAAAAAAGTCTGGAAGGGCGTTAGTTGGCCGTCACGTGAGGCATTATTTTTTGGCCACATGGATGTCTTTAGTTACTTCACACGATCGGTGGGGTTAGAATTTTTTTAGTTGTTCGTTTCTTTCATGCATGGGTGGGTTTTTTATGTTGCTTTTTGCTGCTTTTCTCTGCAGCTTTCTCACGGGTGGATTCTTGGGGATTTGTTTTGGATGTCGTGCATGCCTTGGTTTACGCCTTTTTTTAGTTAAAGTGACTTCTGCAGTTGGGCCTTTGAAAGTTGATATGCGAAGGCTTGCATTGATGGCCACGGGTTCTTTTTCACTCGCACCGTTCGATTTGGTCACAGTGTTGGCTTGGTTGGTATGGTTTGTTGGGATGACGAATGTTGAGTGTCTATGGTTTTAGTTGGACTTCGCTTGTCTTTGCTTGGCTTAGTCCACCTTGTTGGTTTTGAATTATATTATGTTTTGATCTTATAAAAATTGCATGATATTTTAAGTTTAATATCAAGTATTTGACATTATCTCAATTATATTTTTTATATTTTAAAATTATAAAATAATTTGAAAAACCATGTATTATTAAAAAATATTACAAAAACTTTCAAATAGTGAATATTCAGCTAAGTAAACAAATAGTATACATATCTTGAATTATTATTTGATTATAGATATAAGACAAGGAAGAAATAGCTAAAAAGAGACGCCAAAAAGTCAAAAAATCTTCAATACACAAGTCAAGAGTCAACATTAGAAAAACTCAAGTCGATCCAAAGGTAGAATGAGTGAAAAACTTGAAGAATACAAAGCCATAATCTACCCTAGCATGTCTATAATCAACCTTGAAGCAAAAAGTTCAAAAAATTGAAGAATTACACAAACATAGTCAACTCTAGCTGTTCTATGGTCGACCTTAGCAAGCCTGATGCCTAAAAAAGAGGGAAAATGAAAGACATAGTTGACCTAGCTTCACCATAGTCAACTACCTCAGCCCAAATTTGCAAAAGACATACTGTTGGGAAATGGATCAAGTATAGGAAGGTTATACTCGACTACAGAACCCTAATTTGAGAAATTCGAAGAACACAATAAACCTTAGGAGCGTTGTAGTCGACCCTTGGAGCATGTAGTTGATCCTTAAGCTTCAACAATGGACAAATTTAATTCAAACTTGTATCTAATGGCTTCAAACTTCATTCTAACTATAAAAAGTTACCCTTGAGTCATTTGGAAGGAAGAGAAGACCAACACATATTTGAAAAACCCTAGAGAAAAATCCTAAACCTTATTTTTTCTCTCTAGCCTTCATCTTAGTCTTCCATCAAGCTTTGAAGAATCATTCACTTAAAAATCCTTAAGAAAATGTTTCTTCTTTTTGTACCCAAGCTTAAACTTCTTTGTATCCAAGCTTAAACTTCTTAGCACCCAACCTTTGTAAGGCATTCTTGCTATACTTTCTACGCATCTTGTAAAGGTTCTAACTTAACCTTGAAAAGTTATTTGTTGAGGATTGTGCTTACTCTCATGAAAATGCATTGTCGAGGGTTTTGGTTGAGCTCGTGAAAAACCATTGTAAGGTTTTGTTGGTTGATCTCGTAAGGGTTTAATGCTTGATCTCATAAAAAGCACATTTCCTTTAATGGCTTTGAAATTCCTTAGTGTTCAAAAGTAGTAGATGTAAGCACTAGAGAAAACCAAACCACTATAAAATCTTTGTGTCTTGGTTTTAAATTTCCGCATTGTGATTAATTGCTTACATTTGCCTTAGGAAAATCTTTTACTTTATTTTTGTTACACTTAATGGTTCATTAAAGTATAAGTTTTGATTTGACAAAGAAGTGATCGAAATTGTTTTTCAGATGTTCAAACAAGTCCAAATGCTCCTTTAAAAAAGTTTAATAAAAGGGCTAAATACTTTAAATAGAAAACAAGAAAAAAAATGTTTTCAAATTTGAAAAATGCTATCAATTTATCAATAGATGTTCTTCGTCTATCAATAGATGAGCTTATCGATCGAGATATTTTCTTCACCTATCAATAGATGCACGGCATCTATCGATAAATAACCACCTGAGAATGCTTCAAAATGATTCTAAATGGAATCTATCAATAGATACTTACATCTATCGATAAATGGGCATGAATTTGAAATTATTGAAGGCAATCTATTGATAGATTGAGAAATCTATTGATAGATGATGACCATCGAAACTTGGAACAGTATGCTAAATGGCTATTTTCACAATTAACGCATCCTTAACTACCTCTAAAGCTTCAGCTACTATAAATTCAAGTTCCCACAGCATTTATGAAGGTTAAAAGACTTTGAAACACAACTTCAAGGGAAGATTTAAGCTCAAATCATTTAATACTCTTTAAACTCTTCTTCTAGTATTTAAGTATTCCATTGTGTCATTTATTGAACCATCATTGCTTGTTTTTTTCTTCACCAAATATTGTACTTAACTTGTTACTGAACCTTTAAGAGGCATTCTAGCTGCACTTACACTTTCTCATTGTATTCATTTTAGTGGTTATACTTTAACCAAGATAAATGGTAGAGTGGTTTTGCTTTAATCCAAAGTATCTCCCACTTAAAAAACAGATTTTTTCTGAAGAAAAAGTTTTCGCTGGAAAATTTCGATGAAAATTTATTTTACTTATACTAACGGATTTCCCACAGATTTTCAATGGCATTTTCCAACGAAATTAATTCCATTGGAAATTTGTTAGAAAAAGTTTTGGCGTAAAAAAAATTAATCCCGTTAAATTTTCCAATGGACTTTTCGACAGATGTCCAACGGAATCATTTCCGTTTGAAAGATATTATATTGGGTTAGATAGATAATCTTATATTACGTTTGCACTTTGTTTGAAACCTATAGATAATCTTCTATATAGTTCACTATTTGAATAAAATAATGACTACATATATATATATATATATATATATATATATGATTGTATATTCAATAATTTTTTAACTGAAAATTAGTACTTAAACAAAATAAGATTGTAATATATATATAGTCCACTTTTGTGCTATAGTATTTGAATGTTTAATTGTAATAAATAGTTTCTAAATATAATTTATGCTCACTTTTCCTGTTTCAATTACATCATTTGGTTTGCACTAAGCTTTCACTTACTTTTTGCTTATCCCACTCTTGAGTTTCCAACTCCAAGTTTTGAGTACCATATTGCCTTCAACGGTGTTGCATTGGGAATTGTAAGTAATTGATAAACCATATAGCATTGAAATAAAGTTAAAAATTTTTTTCTGTTATAATAAGTTATTAAAGTGATATGGTTGGTGCTTTTCCAGTATTCTACATAGTGTTTGATGCCATTATAAAAGTGTTTTAAAAGGGTTAGTAAAAGGAAAAAAAATATTAAGAAAAATAATGTAATAGTGCTAGAAATTACCTAGATTTAGTCATGAAATATCAAAAGGTTGCCCATATCTAAATGCAACAAGCAAAAAAGTATTAATTTAATTTTTAATTTATAGATCAAATCCAAAAGGCAATAATATATAGATGTATATAACATTATATAAATATATAGATAAATGTTGAATGCATGGTTGGTTTCTTCACAAGTTTGTAGTAATTACGACTTTGGTTTTTATTTGCAATTGTTTCTATGAAAACAATATTAAGACTAGAAAATGGATAGAGATCGATCTTGGATGTATCAATGACTAACTCCTAATGGCTTCGTTTGGGATGAATTTACGAATGGAGTTCAAGAAATTATTGATTTTGCTTTTTCTAACTCTATATTTATGCGGGGGGACAAAATTAGATAACCTTACTCTCGATGCAGCAACACTAGGTTTCTAAGTTCCGATAAGGTGGTAGAACACTTTCTCAAAAAGAGTTTTACTAGTGCTTACACAATATGGAGTTTACTGGGGAACATGAAGTTAGACAATCATCAAGAAGATGAGATGGGGTTGAACCATATTTTAGTCATAGGGAATGTGATGCCCCACTCATAAAAAAAAAAAGAAGAAAAGAAGAAGAAGAAGTAAGTGGGGGCCGGCATGTGAAGAGAAAAAGGGAAAGAAAAAGACAAAAGAGAAGAGAAAAGAAAGAAAAAAAGGGGGAGGCCTGCCAAAAAAAGAAGAAAGAAAGGAGAGAGAAGAAGAAAAGTCAAGCTGTCAAAAATGGAGAAAAGACAAGAAAGAAAGAGAAGAAGAAAAAGAAGGAAGAGAGTGGGGGCCCAAGGGAGAGAAAAGAGAGAGGAAAAAAAAAAGAGAGAAAGGGAGCAGCATCTCGGGGAGAAGAAAAAAAAGGAGAAAGAGAAAAAGAAAGAGAGAGGAAGCACGGCGATGAGGAGAAGAAGGAAAAGGAAAAAAGAAGAGAAAGAAAAAGAAGAAGAATGAGAGAAAGAGTAGCGACAGAGGAGAAGAAGGAGAGAAAGAGCAACAGCAGAGGAGAAGAAGGAAAGAAGGAGCAGCGACAGAGGAGAAAAAAGAAAAATAAGAAGAAAGAGAGAGGGAGTAGCGACGGTGCCAAAGGAGAAAGAGGAAGAAGAGAAAGGAAGAAGGAAGAAGAGAAAGAAAAAAAGAAAGAGAAGCGTCGGCTGGAAGAAAGACTGACAGCAAAGGGAGAAAAATATGGGAAAAAAGAGAAAATAGCTAAATACATGCACGAAACAATAGCGAAGTAGCGTCCCGCTATTGTGAGGTGAGTAAGTGCTAAATTTCAAAACTATGTCCCTATAATATATATATATGTCATATTTGACAGTTGACAAAATTGTAGATAACATGAGTTGGTAGAAAGCCTTAGGTTGTTTGTGTTTGTGACAAAGATTTTAAATTCGTTTTTCTTCATAATATAAATATATATATATATATATATATATATATATATATATATATATATATATNGGGAAACAAACCTTTGACTGGCTTTCTCTTCAAAATCATATCTTGCAAGTTTGTGTGATGTTTAGGCCAAGGGCCTTTGTTTTGATTCATAGAAGTTGATGATAAATTGTTTATTTCATTTAGAATGCCGATTTGGTAAATATGCCATGCTTTGAAATAAATTATGCATAACATTCATTTTATGATTATACGGCTTTTAATCTGTCATGTTATGCAAATGTATTAAATTGCAATGATTCTATTTTAATGTGATTGAGATACTCTGGGTAGGACTTGTTACCACACCAGGTCAAGTGTGGTCTTTGTGCACAAAGTAAAAAATTGTTGATTATCGATATTTGATTGTAAAGGGGGACCTAAAGCCCTGATTTATATTGGGTGACGTGGTTAGTTCCCACGAGTAGGTAAAAAGGGGACCTGAAGCCCCGATTTATGTTGGGTGGCGTGGGCAGTTCCCACGAGTAGGTAAAAGGGGGACTTGAAGTCTAGATTTATATTGGGTGGTGTGGGCAGATCCCACGAGTAGGTAAAGGGGGACCTGAAGCCCCGATTTATATATGGTGGCGTGGGCAGTTTCCACGAGTAGGTGATGATGTCTGAGAGAGTAAGCTTAAGGGCTATATTAAACCTATTCGAGGATGATGCTCACTTGTAGATTTTTATTTCACTATGCATGACATTAATACTTGAAATTTTTTATTTATTTAATGGCAAGTGAAATTTACTTATTCATCGGTGATCAATTAATTCACCTTTTTATATTTAAGAATTTTCATTTTTCACTTGTCATTGAATTTAATATTGACTGGATGACGGGGTTGAAAGATTTTCTAGTATCCTAGATACAACTGTTTCCATACATGTTTACTTGAGGATTATTATTTTTAAGAATTGCAAGGTATTAAAACAAAATCTCTCAGTTTTATGGAATGTATTTTCTACACTTACTCTTGAGTTTATAAACATTCCACCTTTATGTTTGTTTCCCCTCTTCGCCTGCTCACGGGGTCGATGATGATCTCTGAGTCTATGAGACTCACACCCCTCTTATTTTCCCTTTTTGCAGATAGAAATCAATCTAACGTGCAACCATCGGGGCATACGAACCACCGCAGAGTAGGTAAAGACATCTCTTAACCCCGCTCTGAGTCACTCTTGTCATGACTCGAAACTCCCATCGGGCCCGTGACAACCGCCATGTCGTCCCGATAGGCACTCATTACCCCGAATGCCAATTGAAACCCCGCAAGGCTTAGCATCAGCTTTCGTATCTCCCCGGTGAGCGACAGTTATTAAATCTTACATTTCAAAAAATCATAAGTCGTTTCCAAATCAAAACAATAAAATATTATTTTTTGGTTCACAAGGGCATTTTCGTCATTTTTTTTCGATAATACCGAAACTCGCCAAAAACATGGTGTAAAAGCTTAATATGTTCATACATATTTTAAATCAGATAACTAAAGTATAAAATTACTTTTACAATGACACGTGAGCCCCCAACTAGCCAATAAGATGCGAGTCTGTGAACCTATAATTTTGACAATGCAAGGCTAACTGAAGTCCTTGATTCAATCGACTATCTACTAGCTATCCCGAACCTGAAATGTGGGGAATTGAGGGTGGTGAGATTATAAAATCCCAATAAGTAAACAAATACCATCTAAACTATCTAAAGACGAGTAAAGAGAGACAATTAAAAATAATTCATTTCAGCAAACTTTTCACATCACGAATATTCATTTCAACCAAATAATCAATATGGCTCATGAATTACTCAAAACTTGGCTCATGCCAAATCTTGTACTCGGGGACACCTGGACCAAGGGTATCCAATCGAGTTCACCAAGGCTGTTAAAATTCATATTTCGCATAAATCATATTTTTATTTTGAAACATAGCCGTTCCTTGGCGTTGGTCGAGTCTCACTCTCACGCGGTGGTCCACGTGAAGTGCACTCAAAAAGCCCACCTCAGGAGATACCCTACGCGCCTCTACTACCGAGGTGAGAATATAAAAGAGTTTACCGTGCCCCTCTAATAGGCTAGCCCACGGAACCCCCACCACTGCAGTAGCTAATCTTTTATCTACCACCTGATTTATAAAATCTTTTTTTGCATGACATGACAATTTATCACAACCTAGCCTCTTAAGGCTAAATACACAGTATAAATAATTCTAACACCAAAATCAGTTTAGCCATTCATGCTCATTTATTGTCATAAGCCATTCAATTTAAAACCATAAATTTACAACACAAGCAGGCAGTCTCCAATTACTCTATTTTCAAAACCAGTATTCGATTTT
>NC_030859.1:14035592-14071368 GCF_000208745.1 Theobroma cacao | reverse complement strand
CCATTTATTTCCAAATTTTCACCATACACTTGTCCCACATATCCATAGCTTAGATAAAATTCTCAGACTTATCCAAAGTCTTGGTGGAGTAATTTTTAAAATTTACACTTTTACCCCCGTAAAAGTTAAAAATTACATTTTTACCCCAAAAACTGAAAAATTGCCCATAGACATATTTTTCATCCCTTATACTCATACCATTCTCCAATTTGTCAAATTTGATCTAAATTATCTCAAAATCTCAAATTTTGTCCATGGGTGGAAAAATTATGATTTTGCCCCTACACTCCAAAAATCATCAGAATTAAACTTTTTCACTTCCAAACCCTCAAATTATACTCCAATACTCAAATCATACTCCAATAAGTTAAATGGGGCCAAAAAAAATCTTTTCTCAAAATTCTCATTTTGTTCTCAAGTGGCAAATGACCATTTTGCCCTTGGATAGTGAAAATTTCGGTTTGACTCCAAATTGATCCTCGAACTCTGAATTACCATTTTGAGTCATCCCTGAGCTGTGAAACTCTTAATTTCACCTCAAAATTTCTATTTGAACTAGTTCGAGGCTTAATCGACTTAATGGTACCATTAGGGGTAATATCGTCTTTTAACGATTTCTTGAACTTCCTAAACATGCAAACATTCTATTGAGCATGTAAATGACGTCATAATTATTTTATAGAACAGGGTTTGACAACTTTGCTGTTTAGCGTTGTGTCAGAACGAAATTTGCGAGATGTTGAAAAATGTTGTTAACTTATAACGTGAATTGTTATTATTTTGAATGAAGTAGATAGTAATTTAATTATTAATATTTGCTTACACACGTGATTTGATTATATGTATTTAATGAATCTAGCGGAAGTCTTAAATGAGGCTTGTTCGGGACTTAGCGAAAATTCTTTAGAAGTCTCGGACACCGGTAGCGACCAAGGAGGGGTTGTTACAGGGAACATAGGGAACCAATGTATGAAAAAGAAATAGAAAATCAATATGTTAGAATGGTTCAGGATGCTATGGGTCTGGAAATTGTTTTGAATGCTAGTCATGATAATGACTCAAAATCTGTGGAGGAAGATCCAAATCCAAATGCAACGAGTTTTTACTCTTTGTTGCGTGATGTGGATGAACCTTTGTGGTTAGGTTGCACAAAGCACACAAAGTTTTCAATAGTATCACAACTTTTAAATGTTAAATCAGAGTGTAATTTGAATGAATCATGTTTTGATCTTTTGATTGATATAATAAAGAATATGTTGCTAGAAGATGAAACTTTACCTAGCGACATCTATATAATGAAAAGGAAAGTAGCGACACTTGGACTTGGATATGACAAAATTCATGCATGTAAAACATTTACATTTTATTTTATAAGAAAACTACTAATTTTGAGTATTGTATGATATGTGGTCATCTTCGCTATAAACGGAGGAAATCAAGTGTGGAAAGGTAGAAGAAAATCTCTTACAAAATTTTACGTTAGTTGCCACTTTAACGAAGACTTCAAAGATTGTATATGTAAAAAAAAACTACTAAACATATGATGTGGCATGTGCATAACTGAAGTGATGATGGATTACTTAGACACCCTATTGATGGTGAGGCTTGGCAACAATTCAATTGCGCGCATGAGTTATTTGCAATGGAATTTAGAAATATCAGATTAGGATTATGTGCAGATGGTTTCAATCCTTATGGACAAACTGCGAAACTTTATTCTGTTTGGCTAGTAATGCTCGTTGTGTACAATTTACCTCTATGGGTGTATTTGATACAATAATATATATTTCTTAATATGGTTATTTCAGGTAGGAAAAGTTCGAGCCAAAACATAGATGTTTTTTGAAGGCCTTTGATAGATGAGTTGAAGGTATTGTGAAATGAGGGTGTTCTCAAGTATGATGCTTATCAGAAACAAAATTTTAAATTAAGGGCGGTGTTGCTATGGACAATTAATGATTTCCCTACTTATGGTATGTTGTCAAGGTGGAGCACTCATAAATGGTTATCATGTCCTTATTGTATGGAACGGTCCAAGTCTTTCATATTGGAGCATGGTAGAAAACCTTGTTTTTTTTTTGTTATTGTCATCGACAATTCTTGCCACCTAATCTTGCTTTTAGGAGCTAGAGTGATAAATTTCTTAAAAAAAGAGTTGAGCATGACTTCCCAATTCCTCGAATCTCAGGTGAAGAAATGTTATCATGGTTGAATTCACTTCCTGATATCCCCTTTGGAACAAAATGTGGTAAACAAAAGATTCTTGGTTTCCATCAAAGTCATAATTGGGTGAAAAAAAGTATATTTTGGGATTTACCTTATTGGCATATGCTTTTTATTCGTCACAATTTATATGTGATGCATATTGAACGTAACGTCTTTGAGAATATCTTCAACACAATGATGGATGTTAAGGAGAATACAAAAGACAACTTAAAGGTAAGACAATATTTAACGGTGTATTGCAAGCGTCCAAAATTGGAATTGGTGGAAAATAATAGTAAAATTTTCAAGCCTAAAGCCTCATACACTTTAAGTAAGGAGGAAAGAAAAATTGTTTGTGATTGGGTGAGACAATTAAGATTACCTGATGGTTTTGCGTCGAATATATCTTAGTGTGTTAATGAAATCGAATGCAAATTTTATAGGATGAAGAGCCATGATTGTCATTTTTTTTTTGCAGCGATTGCTCCCAATTGCCTTTCGGGATATGGTGCCTAACTCAATTTGGGATGCAATTACTAAGATATCTCATTTTTTTAGAGATTTATGCTCAATTGAAATACCTGTAGATCACATGGAAGCTTTGGAAGGAAAAATTGTTGAAACTCTATGGAGCATTTGCCAATTCACTTACCTTACGAGGCTAGGGTTGGTGGACTTGTCTAGTATCAATGGATGTATCCATTTGAAAAGTACTATATCTATTATTAGATTTCAATTATTTCATTAGGAGAGTTTAGGGTACTTATTAAATTTTATGAATATTATGATGTTTAGGTTTTTGCTTAATTTGAAGAATAAAGTGAAACATCGAGCCTTCGTGGAGGGATCTATATGCGAAGCATATGTTATTGAGGAAGTCTCCTCATTTTGCTCTTGTATTTTGAACCTACTATGCGGACAAAATTAAATCGAGTGTCCCGCAATAATAATGGGGAAGACATGGATTATAATGGTCGTCTTTCAATTTTCACACATCTTGAGTGAGTTTTGGGTCAACTAGATAAATCTCGATTTTTAGACGAAAATTAGTTATATGTATACTTGTCAAAATGGGCCTGACCCATTGGGCTAGCCCTTTTTTATAAAATATGGGGTGGGTGGATTTAAAAATTTAGGCCAATATTAAAATCGGGTCTAAATGGGCCAACCCACCAAATCAAAGGGCTGGGGTGGGCTGGAGTGGGCCAAAAAAATTAGTAATTTTAATTAATTTAATAATTTTATATATTTAACTATATAAAATTAATAATTTAATTATCAATGATATTACTTATTTTATATATTTTGATGTGTTTAATCTTTACTTATCAAATTAATAATTTTAATTAAAATTAAAACTCACTATATTCTCTTTTTTTTATGATTATGAATATTAGATGATGATTCAGAGTTGGAGACATCATTGCTGTCCAAATAAGACTCAAATGTTTTGATTGAGGATGAAGATTGAGAAGAATATAAATTAGTTTTAAAATTTATAAATATTTGATTATATACTTATGTTACATGCTAATGGGATTGTAGTTTGTGTATTTATGTTAAAGATTGAAATTTTATTTATATTTGATGTAGTGTATTTGCTTATTTATGTTTAGTGTAATTTATTTATTTGTAATATGTTTTTATTATTCAATTTATGTATTAAATTATTGTATAATTTTATTGATAAAAAAATAANGATATTTGATGAAATGGTGAAAAGAGATGTTGTCCATATATCAGAAGATGAATTGGAGCAAATACGTGATGCGAGATTTGCACAATGGTTCCAAGAATATGTAAATTTATGTACAATATGTTAGTTGCCACTTAATAATAAATAAGCATTACTAATAAACATTAACAATTAATGCTCTTGGATTATATTTTGGTAGGTCGCAGAACATAGGGATAAAACTAACCCGCTTATACTTGAAATTTCTCATGGCTCAGGACGTATGGCAAGGTGTTTCACAGGATACTTCGTAAATGGTTTCAAGTTCCACATTTTAGATTATGGGCAAAATTGTAAGACAATGAATAGTAGGGCATATGTCAAAGGGAGTTTTTACAATGATTATGAGCGTGACTTTTATGGTATCTTGGTAGATATAATCGAGTTGGAATATTTTAATACCGAAAATAAAGTTTTACTATTTAAGTGTCATTGGTTTGACACTGTAAAAGGTGTTAGGGTAGACATTTTTCATGTTTGCTATGAATGAACTATTTGTTTTAGCTTCACAAGCTCACCAAGTTTATTATAATAGTTATCCATCAACCAAAAGAGATCGACGTGATTAGTGGGCAGTATTTAAAACAAAAGCTAGATAGATTCCACTTCCATGTAGTGGAGACAAAGAAAATGAAAATGATTTGAATGACAAAGTGTACTAAGAAGATGATGTGTCTATTCTAATTAATATTACTCCTTTTGAGGACCTTGATATCCCTACAGCATTAACAAGTAGTGATTATGAAGAAGTTAATGTCTTGATTGAGGACGAAGAAGATGAATAAGATATAGATGAAAAAGAACTTAAGGACCAAGATGAAGAAACATTTAGTGATAACGATGAGAATGAAGTCCATGAAAAACATGAGTTTGCTTATTCTAAAAGCAATTAATGATTTTAGAAATATATGTTATTGATTTTGTTTCTTTTCTTACATAATTGGTTAACTTAATTGTTATTATTATTAGTGAAAATCTTAGTATGTTCTTATATTATTTTAATTTATATTTTAAAATATTTAAATGTATGTTAGAATGGCATGTTTTTGTTAACAATTTTTATTGTAAACATGTATGGGAATTAGTTTTGATTATTACGCTTTGATAATGATTTTGATTGTTTGTTTCAATTTCTTTTAGCTTATATGGCATGTTTTTATTGACATTTTTTTATTGTTAACATGAATGAGAATTAATCTTAATTTTTATATTTTGATGATGATTTTGATAGTTGTTTCAATTTCTTTGAGCTTATGTATGAATATTTTGTTACATTACAGGAATGATGGTTAAAGGGAAGCATTCAAAACCAAGACCTCGAGCAACAAATGCCTCTGGATCTATGTTGTCACTTACAAAAGCTAGTGTATTTCTTAATCCATCCACTCATCCACAAAGAGAGCAAGCCAATGATTTCCCTCAAAGCCACCCTTTTCGTTTGATGCATCTGCAGAGCCAATAATCAATGTGACATTTGCCCACGATTCTCATGGATCCATGTCCGTTGATTTAGGTGTAAGTGGAGATGGTACATCCTCAAGGTCGAGGGGTAGAGGGCATGGTGTAGGAATACATACACCTACAGATCTAACTCAAATATTGCATGTAACTCCTCTTGAAGATAGGTATATTATGTTATATAGTAATGAAATAGTTATATCTCTTTTATATTTTACTAAGCAATAATTTTCTTTTATCTTATGGTAGTACTTTTATTGAGACAGGGGTCACCACAACAATAACAAGAATCATAAAAAATCACTTTCATAGTCCATGGCCAACATGAAAGAAAATCCCTAATAATGTTAAGGATTTAATGTATAAGAAATTAGAGGTATATGTTTAATCTTCAATTATATTATAACTTCTTGTTTTTAATTATGTATTAAATTTTTTATTTACTCTATTACTTTATTGTAGGAAAACTTTGTCTAGGCTTCAAATGAAGATTTTTTGGTTAGACGAATATGGAATAAAATTTGTTCTAACCAACTGAGAGACATGCTTTCAGAAGAGACGACATAAGCAAACAAAGAAGCGAACACAGAAAACATCATGGACTGCAAAGGCATGTCAAGGCAATAGATCACAAATGAAGTTTGGAATGCCTTTATCGATATGGTATGGGATACAGAAGAATAGAAAAACAAATCAAGACAAGTAAGGAGGAATCGTTTAATGCTAAAAGAAGCAAGCATTACAAAGCACACTGGTGGTTCAGTTCCATTCCTTATTCATGCAAAAAGAATGGTATGAATTAATATTTATTTGTTATGTTTTACATATTACTACTTCCTATATTTTAATATGCTTTACATGTTATATAAAACATATGCATTATAATTAAGTATAGCTATAAATGACTGCAGGCAAATGAGATGAATCAAGATGTTAGCTTTGTGAAAGTATTCAACCGCACCCATAGACTTCTAAGGGGTCATGGTGATTTTATAGACAATAAGTCAAAAACTAGTAGTGTACGTTAAAAATGGTTGATTTTTACTCTAAAGTTAACAATAAAATTATATACTAATTCTTTTCATTTTTTTTATTTGTAGGAAACATATGTTGCTACATTATCACAAAAGTACGGTAAAGATTCATCCTTATAGCCAGAATTTGATCCGCATGCTTGGATTGAAGCAATTGGAGGGAAGATAACTACACACACTCGTGTATTGGTTTGGTTCTCGGAGGCCTGCTACAACTATACTTAATGATGCAGCAACATGTGAGTCAGTAACTAGCCTTTTCACCAATCCTAACATTAGATTGGAAAAAAAAATTAAAAATCTATCAAATAATATGAGTCATATGTGTGAGCAAATGACACAACATTTTGGAACTATGAATGAATTTATGGTGACTATAAAAGTAATGTTGACAAAGAAGCGTTTGAAAAAAGGCCATGTAAGTGCTTCAAGTTCAGATTCTGATGACTAAAGTGACATTTCATGTAACAGCTTATTTTCTGAATTTGACTTAGATACTTTTTTTAATATAACATACAATAGCACAATTAACTTTATTTTTATATTTACATATTGTGTGCTTGTAATGATTTTTAATTCTGCTAACTCGACTTTGAATTAATTATTTTAATTGCATGTTAATTGTACGTTGCTTAGATTATTTTTATTAATTTGTAATTATGGTTATTTTAATGACAAACTTTACGATTTTGGGGATTCTTACGGAATTTTTCGTTGAAAATTACCGACATATTTTCCAACGAAAATTTTCTTTGTAAATTTTTAACAGAAAGTTTCACTGGAAACTCTGTTGGTAAATTCCAATTGAATTTTTCATTAGTAATTTTCAATGGAAGCTTCTATCAGACGCCTGTTGGAAACTTCCACTTGAAAATTCCATCAATGAATCTGTTGGAATTTTCCAATGAAAACTTCCATTGAAATTTTTATGTTTTTCAACGGATTTTGTGAAAAATAATCTATCGAAATTTAGCTCTTTTTTGATGAATTTATGTATATTACCAACGGAAATTCCATCGAAATTTTCGACGAAGTTTCGACAAATTTTCAACGAAAAGTATTTCCATCAACACTTTCAAGGACAGAATTTCCAATGAAAAATTTCATCGGAAAAAGTATTTTTAACGGAAACTGGACTATTTCTTACGAAAAATTCTGTCGGAAAAAATCTTTTTTTTTTTTAGTGTCCAAAACTTTCTTCTCTTCATAGTTAGGACACTGTTATCTCCATTTACCTCCATTGGCTAAAAACCTTGTTTATTTAAAGTCTTTTAAAGCGTTTCCATAAGATTAACTTTGTTAACTTGAGATATCTAGGTATAATTACATCATAGAAGAGAATTTTCTTAATAAACGCCATGAGAATTCAGTAGTTGAAATTGAAGACGATGTTGTCCACGAGTTGAAGAGTTCTGGCTATTGACGCTCAGATATTCAGCCTTCAGTATCTTTGTGCTGTGCTCCATAAGTGCAACTACAATGGTATGCAGCTCAAGCTTGTTCCTGGCAATTCTGCTGGCACAGTAGTGATTGCCTATTACGTAAGTCTTCTTTTTTATATATAGAAGCTGTCACAATTTCAAGTTTCTTGGCATAACCTCTCAACTAATTTCTCCGTATGTGCTGCAGTTGTCCTCGAAAGGTGAAACTTGGGATAAGATAGATTTTGAATTCTTGGGGGATATAAGTGGACAGCCTTACATTCTCCATACTAATGTATTCTGCCAAGGCAAGGGCAACAGAGAGCAGCAATTCTACCTATGACCCCACTGCAGATTTTCACACCTACTCCATCCTTTGGAACCCCCAGCGCAGTGTGTAAGCATGCATGCATAGGAATTCTACTGTAAACCTGGAATCTGCATCATTTTTCCTATAAATATTCATTCTATTACTTGTTTAATGTATCTCAGATTCTATGTTGATGGTATCCCCATTAGAGAGTTCAAGAACCTAGAGTTTCTTGGCGTTCCATTTCCAAAGAAACAGAAAATGAGGTTATACATTTATGCTCTAGCAATGCTGATGACTGCACTACTAGGGGTGAACTTGTCAATACAGATTGGAGTGAAGCCCCCTTCAAGGCTTCCTATAGGAACTTCAATGCCGATGCTTGCGTCTGGTCATCCGGATCATCTTATTGCAGTCCAAACACAAATGCATGGTTTTGGGAAGAGCATGATTTTGCAAAGAAAGGGCAGACGAAATGGGTGCAGGATACTTACATGGACATGGTGTATAATTACTGCACAGATACAAAGCGAGTCCCCCAAAGCCTTCCAACAGAATGTGCCTATGCCAACATACTCTCAAAACACAGCCTACCATCCTTTTTCCCACTTCCTCCACCAATATGGTTTCATTATTCCCTTTTTCAACCCAATTTCACTGAAAACATGAGGATTGTTTCTCCCCGATCATAAAAGAGTTGGCTCCTTGATGTGTTTCTTTTTTTTTTTTTTTTGTGTCTGGTTTACAAATTTGAAATAAGGGCTTTGTAACTGCTATTTTAATTTGTACTTAGATATTAAATCTCATTTACTTTTGGTAATGTAATTGTTCTTATTTATCAACCTATATATGTACTAGAAATTGAAATAATTATAATGGAAGTTCGACAAATTTAATTAAAAAATATTCAAGAGTTATAATCAAGCGGATAGAAGAATGAGTTTTTGCAATCAACCGTGGCATGGACGTAGAAGAATGAGCAACTGAAAGAAAGGGGAAAGAAGGGGATTTCAACCTGCAGAATATATATTAAGCTTGAAATTTCTCATTGTTTTTGAAAATTTGCAAGTCATGAATACAATGCAAAATGAGCAATGGGTTGGATTGTCAACATGGTTTGAGAAGATTGGGCAATGGCGATGGTCCCCAAAAGTGGAGGAGTTGGATTTCACTAAGTGGCATACCGATTCATGGGTGGAATTTGATTGTTTGGCGCAAGATACAATTAATGAATCTGTTGTCTTTCGAGCCAGCCGCTATGCTATGCTCGTACAAAAGAATTGAAGAGGAATTGGTGTTGGGAATCAAGGAGGACAAATATCATGTGTTTGTGTGTCAAGTTTACCTAGATTGTGTTATTGATTCTATGGATGGCATCATCTGGTACTGAAGAATCAATCTCAAATGCTGGGAAAGAAGACTTGGAGGCCATTGGAGATGAAAGGGAGAAGGATGAGTTTTCATTGTTAAGGAATTACCAGATAGAGCCTAGAGGAGATACATTACTGTGATCAGGTTAAAGAGGCTGAACGCCGAAACATAGGACATCGAGGGTGGGTATCGCTAAGGAGGCCCAGATGCTACTAGCCTGGTCTCTGTGGTGGCTTACAGTGGGTCCTATTAGCCTCTTTGCTGCCGAGTATCACCTAGTTTTGTTTATTTTCCTTTCTCTGCTCTTTAACATTTGGATTATGCATGGATCCATCCATTGTTTTATTTCTTTTATCATATATATTTTTTAATTTGGCTAGAGGAAAACTACCCATTAATTTACATTAATTACAAGTGATGAAGTCATTTAGCATTAATTAAGCATGATCATTATAGCATATATATCCGGAAACTATATATTCTACAATTAATTTTATATTGGAGATCGACCTTTGCTTTTTGTTCTTTTAACTATGAAAAAAGTATCTTCCTACGAAAAATCTGAAGAAGTTTTCATTCTACTTAATTTATATATTTGTACTACGAGACTGAGGTTCAATAGAAAATTGTTTAAAAAGTAAGATGGATTGAATGGCTGTTTTTGATTGTGTACAAATTAAGATGAATGATGCGGATGATCCATTCGGTTCCCGTAACGTGCAGCTTTATGATCAAGTTACACCATAGCAAACAAATATAAGGTAATAAATTTAAGTGTGATATAGGAGGGCAAACTTTGAAGAGGCAACCTTAATTGGAAAGTAAAATCATCCACTTTCCATAAGTGAGAAATTTATTGGCATCTCCTCAATCAAAGGATCTCCAAAAGTTTCTTCAATTGGCTTCTCTTCCCAGTTAAAACGGTGTAATAATCTCCAATTATCCCCTAGGCTAGAAACCCTGCTGTCATCATTTAAAGTCTTTAAAGCCCTTCATAAGATTGAGCTTGTTAACTTGAGATATCTCGGTATAACTATATCATGGAAGAGAATTCAGTAGTTGAAGTTGATGATAATGCTGTCCACGAGTTACGAGTTCTTGCTATCGACGCTCAGATTTTCAGCCTTCAGTATCTTAGTGTTGTGCTCCATAAGTGCAACTACAAAGGTATATCCAATATATATGCTGTTTCTTTCTATGTTTTCTGTTTATCCATGTTTTTAGATTTGGACTTTTAAAGCATTAGTCTTGCTGGGGTGTTACTTGCTTAAGTCTAGTTAAAATTATTGTTTTCACAAATCTGGAATTTAATTTGGGTTTGGAGGGATATTGTTGTTGATAAAATCTAATCTAATGTAGTTTAATTTGATTAATTACAATCAATTTGCTGTAATTTCGAAAGCTTTTTTAATGCTTCCTATAAGTAATTGATTAGGTCAAGTTCAAGAATGAAAGCAGTTTTGTCACAATTAATCACTGAAGTTTTTTATTACTGCTTTGATTAACCCTGCACAATTGCTTATATAGGAATTGATACATTGGAAAATCATGCAATAGAATATTGTCTGAAAGTTATTCATTGTCTTTTCTTTAAAATTATGGATATATATATATATATTTTTTTAAAAAAATTATTTGTTTGTAATTCCTTTGCCAGCAAGAAATTAAACATCCAAAAGAATATATCAGCTATCCTGATTTTTTTTAGTTGCGATGTATACCCAGATTATTATTATTATTATTTTTTATTTTCTGATTGATATATAATTGATATAATTTATTTTCTTTTTGTAATGAAGGAGATCAAATTTAATTAAATGCTGTTTTTTGAAAACCTCCCCTCTTGATATGCAGTTAAAACAACAACATCGGCAGCTGAAGCTCTAGAGATATTGAGAGCAAACAAATATGAATTTGATACTGTGCTTGTTGATGTTGACAGTGCTACCATCAAGGGTTTTAAGCTTCTGGAGATTATAGGACTTGAGATGTATTTACCGGTGATAAGTAAGTAAAATTAATTATTTTCCTTCAAAGCATATTAATTTATATCAAGCAAGCAGATTCCATATAATTTACTCCAAAGCTTTTGATCATGCATGCTTTGGAATTATGTATTGCAGTGGTGACTGGAGACGGCAGTCTAGAAAACATAGTCAAGGGTCTGATTCATGGTGCTGTGGATTACATCATAAAGCCCGTTGGGGTGCAGGAGATCAAGAATAGTCTTTGGCACTGCGTTTCTCTCAATAACGCCTACTGGGGTTCTCAACAATCTATGGACTCCCAAGAATCATCGGACCACCAAAGTCTAAAGCCTTTGGAACATTCCAATGCTAGTATTACAGTTGAAGATGATAAACACAGCACTCCATTAGATGATGCCTCTTCTAGTTGTCAGAAGAAAAGGAGGTTGGTATGGACCCCGGAGCTTGATGCCAAGTTTGTAAGGGCTGTTCAGACACTGTCAAAGGGTAAGTAGAAATTAGTTGCTGCATGTGTAAGGGTGAATTAAGGGTCTGTATCTGTATATAATGACTATATATTCTATATACCCTACACCTAGCTATTACTAAAACAGAGATTATTTCTTTCTTTGTGATTATAAGGTTCAATGGTGCATCCAAAAAGGATACTTGCAATTATGAATGAACCGGGACTCAACCGGGCAAAAGTCGCTAGTCATCTGCAGGTAAGAATATAGTCTTATGCGCATGTTAATTTGTATTGTGGCTAAAGATAATAGTGAGATTTTGTTTGTGTAATACTAACGAGAAAGCAAGCTAGTTGTCCATGCTCCTCCTTATGATCCTCATCCTTTTTGTGTCACAGAAATATAGAATGTCGTTGAAGAAGCAACAAGGTTTTGATATCGGAAGTGTTACCCGGTATTCATCCACAAAGAGAACCAACCGCAGAAATGGGAAAGCTGGCGATGTTAATGCTGATCCTTTAGCTGTTCCAAGCTTTAATCCATTTCACTCCTTGGAGGACATCAACTCTATCTTTCTCGACCCAATTGGAGGGGGGAATACCGTAATGTCACAGCATAGAATACCGTATGGCGGCTTGTTGGTGGATCCACAGAAACCATATCAATCCGTTCCTTATAGTTGTTTGAATGATCCAAACTTTCAAACCCCAGATTTCAAATCTTTTAATTATTATAATTACTGCTTAGGAATGAATATTCAGCCTCATGATCTTGGATCCCTGCCTCTTCCGGGGACTACATCTCGGTCACCATACTTTCATGATGTGGGCTCCGAGGCTAGTACTCCTAGCAGTGCGCCATTTTATCCATCCTCAAATGCATTTTTGGCACCTGAAACAGATGTAGCTTTCCAGTCCCCTTTTGCTGTTGCTTCTGCCCCAAATCTTTTTCCAGGTACTTAACTATATTCACTACTTTCGTTAGTTTTGATAATATGTAGTTTGGTACGACGCCTTTTTCGTCATCACTTGCTCAATTATTTCTTAACTAATTAACTTTCACGTAGGTGGCATTCCAAATTATGGAGGGTTTATTGTGGACTTTACAAATAATTTGCAATATCCAGGTTCCACAGGCCTAACATGTAATATTGGTGAGACAGAATTGGCCTTCAATGGCACAACGAAATCACAAACTGACATTAGTTTCCATCACAGCCTCTAGCGTGATGATATGGTTTTGGAGATGGATGACAACTAGGTGATGAATGCTTTGTTAACCCTCATGTTCAGATTTCAATCCATCTGCTGCTTTTGTCTGCTTAACTTGTACTTCCTCTGTTTGCAGTTAAGCGATCATGGACCACCTGGCAGTCTACGAATCTTGGCAACTTACTCCTCCCAGCAGCCAGAAGGCTCTTATCTTGCGGAGAGTGATTCAGTCGATCATTTGTGTTAATTAATAAGTAGGTTCTTCAGAACTGGTATAACTTCATCTTAATGTTAGGTTTGTTCATAAATATTGTAAATGATACGGAGTTTGGTATTTTGGACATGTAGATATATAGTACATACGAAAAACAATCTGTTTAATAATTTGCTTAATATGGTAATTCAGTATAAGGTTTTGCTAGAGGAAGATTGCTTATTCGTTTGTTTTAGTTGATATTAATTGTCTAACATAAGAACTTTCAGAACATCGTTTGGGGACTTTTGGAAACTTCGTTTAGTTGTAGGAGTGTGATTTCCATACAAACATAGCATCCTCCTCCCTTGATGTATTTCCTGATGTGCCCAACAATCTTTAATTTCTCTTCTTTGGGCATCCCAACCAAAGCATATCCCCAAGCTGCTCTCTTACTTCCACTATATCGTTGGCCACAAACTTCATCGTCTTGTCAAACTCAACATCGGATGCAATTAGCTGGCGAAACGAGTGGATTTCATGTGATGAGTAGCCATTACAATAGAGGTGAGAGGCATTGGACCTGAGCCAACAAAGGCTACCTTATTTGGTTGCAGCACACCATTCTCACTAAGCATTCTATACTCCAAACTGGCTAGTTTGGCATAGTTGTCATAATAAGGGAAGGGATTGAGATTGTTCAATGGTTTGGGGATTTTGGACAGAAATGTCACGAATTCAAGATCTAACAAGCCTTCCGAAATGTTATATTTGAGACTGGAGGATAAATTTTAGGAATGTGAGGTGTAATTGTATATCTTGTGGGATGGATAGGGGGCTAGCAATTCCAAAGTACTTATAGTGGAAGAGAGAGACATTTAATAAACTGTTAATAGAAGCACATGATTTCCTAGGGTGATACTTTGTATTTTCATTAACGATAATGATAGGATTGAAATGTCTATTGCTCAATACCGGCCTCATACCTCATGCCTCTTGTCTGTTTTGTCATATTGAATTTGAACATTTTGTTTCACACTGACATTAAGAATAAAAGTGGTTGATAGAACTTGTCCTAGATTGTGTTGCTCGCCAAGCTTGTAAGCTTCGAGTCGAGCTTTGTACAGGATATTTGACACTGGGCTTTGACTTGAGATATCGCTACATAAATAAATATTTTATTTTTATTTTTTTTCTTTTTTAATGTTAAAATATTGATATAGAAATTATTTTTAATATTTTAATAATAAATATACTATAACTGGATGGAATAATCCTGCTCTAAGTTATCAAGGTGTCAATTGGGTCTAACTTAATTTAAACACCTCTAGATCTCACAAAGACTTCTTAATCATTTTAATTAGGTTCATGTGTAAATTCCACATAAACTCCTTGTAATATGACATTTTCTCATATAATACCATAAGGTTCTTTTTTTCTCATATAAAACTATCACGACCCATTTTTGGGCCATGACCGACGTAAAGGCCCAATAGGCATAGCCTACTAAGCTCACAAAAGCCTCACACTCATACACGTTTGAAACCTACTGCACCGCCGTGACCTCTATATTCATAATCATGTAACCATCATTTACTCACATCATATCTCCAATGTATCATGTTTGTTTGTGTAGAAGTCTCAAAGGAAAATATACCAAGAGGGGGTAAATTTGTATTTATAAAAATTTCTTTAAAAATCTAGTTATCAAGATTAAAACTTTTTCACTCAAAATTATTTTTTAGCATCAAAAACAATTTTTAACAATAAATCACTTAAGCACAAAAACTATATATCAAAATAACTATTTTTCCTAAGTTAAATGCTAGCTATGTAAAGTAAAAAGAAAAATATTTATCTAAGTGTAAAACAATAAATTAATATAAAAGTATTTTCCTAAGGCAAATATAAACAACTAATAATGCAAAAAATTAACAAGAGACACAAGAAATTTATAGTGGTTTGGCTTTTTCAATATCTACATTCACTCCCTTGGTAACCAAAGAATTTTAATTCACTAACAAGGATTCTTGCTTTTTAATGAAAAGCGATAACGCTTATGCAATTCACAAAGGAATTGTTGCTTTTTCACAAGTTCAAACGATAACCCTCACAATAGTTTTGTCATGAGATCAAGCGATAACAATCCACAAATAGATTCTTGCTGTTTCACAAGATGAAGCGGTAACTCACAAAATCCACAAAAATGATTATTGCTATTTAAATGGAAAGCGATAACCCTTACAAAATAACTTTTCAAGGTTAAACTAGAATCTTTACAAGATGTGTGTACAAAGCAGTAATAGAAAAGATTTGTCTCACAAAGGCTGAATGCGAGAGATTTTAGCTTAGGATAATAAGAGAAGAAATTTCAACTTGCATGAAGTAAAGATTTAACTTTATAAGCTTGGTGGAAGACTAAAAAAATGCTAGAGAGTAAAGATGAGCTTTTAAGTAGTCTCTCTAGGGTTTGAAGCTTTGGTTTAGGTATTCTCTTACTTTAAAATGGCTCAAATGCATCTATTTATAGCTCTAGGGCAATGTTTGGAGTCGTTAAACACAAATTTAAATCAGATCTGACCATTGCTGAAGCTTAGGAGTTGACTACAACGCTCCTGACTATGTTATTCAAATTTCTCAAATTAATGCTTCCATAGTTAAGTATAATCTTCCTCTAGTCAATCCATCTTTCGAAAGTGTGTTTCTTGCAAGTCTGAGCTGCTATAGTCGACTATGCTTCCTATATAGTAGGCTATGGCCATGTAATCTTGACTTTTTCTTGCCTTTGACTTGTCAAGATCGACTATGCCTTCTCCAGAGTCAACTATGGCTATGTAATCTTGACGTTTCCTTGCCTTTGACTTGTCAGGGTTGACTATACTTGGTCCAGGGTTGACTATGTTTGTTCAAAACATGATTTTCTTAAGCTCTTTGGAACAAGGTTGACTATAAATACTTCAAGGTTGACTATGGCTTTATGATCTTCAAGTTTTGTGCTCTTCAACTTTTGGATTGACTCGAGCTTTTCTAAGATCGACTCTTAGCTTGTGTTTGAGGTTTCCTTAGCTTTTTAGTGCTTCTCTCTAATTATTTCCTCTTTGCCTTATTTTTACATTCAAATAACATTTCAAAGTATGTTTGTTCTTGCATTATTAGCTAAATATACATTGTTTGAAAGCTTATAAGGTGTTTTCTAATGAAGCATGGCTTTTCAAACTAATAAGTAACCTTAGGGGATTAAAAAACAATTTTAAGACAATTTCAAATGCTTAACATTAAGTTCAAGAAAACATGTGATTTTGGTCAAATCAAAACATAACGTAACTCAAGGTTAACAATGATATACATATACGTACATAATATTCACAAAGTCTATTGCTAACTTGTGACTACATTAGTGTCTATACAGGA
This sequence comes from Theobroma cacao, assembly GCF_000208745.1. Lineage (NCBI taxonomy): Eukaryota > Viridiplantae > Streptophyta > Magnoliopsida > Malvales > Malvaceae > Theobroma > Theobroma cacao. The sequence continues at coordinate 14,054,585 of NC_030859.1, read as the reverse complement.
TTCCTATCACATGCATGGACTTGTGATTGTACAATGAAATGATCTTAGGTATGGGATAACTGCTGCTAAATGCCATGCTAACACTTACCAGCTAAGGAATATGGGTAAGGTTCCTCAACTATGATCTAGCTATCTTTAGATTTGAAAACCAAAACATACAATTTGAAAATGATGAGCATAAACTTAGTGAGGGACATAAGAAGGGAACAAGCAACTGTACTAGGAAATTTTTAAAAAGTATGCAATTTCCCTTGAAACCATGCAATTTTGGTTTAAAACCAAATCCGTGAATATTGCATGTACAATTCCCTAAGTCAATTATGTGCATACTTATGTTGAAACAAGAAAATCCTGGCACAGTGACTGCAGTAGCTACTGATGAGGAAGAGAGATTCAAATATTGTTTCTGGTCATACAGGGCTTGTATTCGGGGGTTTAGGGATGTATTGCGTCTTACGGTTGCAATTGATGCGACACATCTGAAAGACAGGTTCAAGGGTGTTTTGTTTGTCGCTGTATGCAAAGATGCGAATGAGTGCGTATATCCAGTTGCGTTTGGCATCGGCCATGTTGAGGACGAAGACTCGTGGACGTGGTTTCTTAGCAAGCTGCGTGATGCGGTTGGTTGTCTTGAAAACACTATGTTCATTTCTGATTAGCATCTCGGCATTAAGAAAGCAATCCAAAATGCATACCCAGAAGCGCACCATGGTTTATGCAGTTACCACTTGAAAAATAACTTTAAAAACAAGTTCAAGCTCAACGATGTTTGTATGCTTTTCACCCTTGCTCGAGATTGCTATAAGGTGGCTGATTTCAACAGACATATGAACCAGATATAGCAGATTCACCTGGGAGCCCACGCGGACCTTATGAGAATAGGGCCTGAGAAATGGGCACGTGCATGTTCACTGGTAAGGCGATACCAAATGATGACATCCAACATTGCGAAATGTGTTAACTCATGCTTGAAGCATGCAAGACAAATGCTGATCACTGTTTTGATCGAGTTCATCAGAGACATGTTCCAGCGTTGGTTCCATGAACGGTACGAGGAGGCCGTCAAGGTGACCATGCCCCTCAGCCCTTGGGTTGCCAGGCAGTTGAGTAAAAGGTTGAATGATGCACATCGCTTTCTAGTTAAGCCTATCAATCGAGTGGAGTTCGAAGTTAAAGACGGGAAGATGGACGGACTTGTAAACTTGTCTAAGAAGACGTGTTCATGTTGTGAGTTCCAAACAGATTTACTACCATGCAGCCATGCCATTGCAGTAATAAGGTCAGAATATCTTTAATTCTTATTTGAACCGTAATTGACATAACATTTACATTGTGCTTGAAGATTGAGTTTTTAGTGTTTTTCAGTAAATGCAATCGTGAAGCCATTGAATTCTGCGCTGACTACTACAAGACAACCGTTTTCGTGGAGGGCTATTCAGGATCCATTAGGCCAGTAGGGCATCCTAGTGAGTGGGACATCCCCCCTCATGTGAAACAAATTGTAGTCTTGCCCCCACCTTGGCGAGGCCAAGCAGGAAGACCTAGGAGGAGAAGGATTCCATCAGCTGGTGAAGGTAGTTGAGCACGGAGATGTTCGCAATGCAAGAGGTACGGGCATAACAGACAGAATTGCCCATACCCATTTGCAGTTCCATCCACAAATCTGGCACCATCTCTAAGTCAATCGTTGACTCCACGATTGCGCCAACCCAAAGCATGTTCAAGTTGCAGACAAACCGGTCACACACGCAACAACTGTCCAATACGAAGGACAATGTTTGAAAATGTAGGCTGTGTTGTGAATAAAGACAGCCTGACCGCCTAACTAAATGTGTCTGAAAATTGTAGTTGAATTCGTTTTGCTTTACGGATTTGTCTGCTTGGTCATTCTATGAGGCACTTTTAGTTACGAACTTTGTTGCCAAACATTTCAAGCAGATAAGCATGTCAAGGCCTCTGTCTGATCAAGATCGTGTTAAAGTACATTCTTACATTGTTTGTAAAAAATGTTTCCGATTACAATCTCCATCAGACAGGAGCCATGTATTTGCTTATCTGCCTGAAATGTTTGGCAACAAAGTCCGTAACTAAAAGGGCCTCATAGAATTACCGAGTAGACAAAATGTCAAGATCCTCATACTATATGCATTGGATCTATAAAACATGGGATAGATGCACTAGTGAGTTAAGCCATAATGTGCAACAAGGTATATAGAAGAAATAAATAAGGAATAAAGGTGAGACACGCCATGCATAACAAGTTAAATGTTGTCACACGCCGTGCATATCAAATAAAATATTGTAACACGCCATTCATAACAAGAAAAATGAAATGACACGCCATGCATAACAAGTAAAATGTTGTGACACGCCATGAATAACAAGTAAAAGGTTGTGACACGCCAAGGATAACAAGCAAAATGTTTTGACACACCATGCATAACAAGTAAAAGGTTGTGACACGCCAAGGATAACAAGCAAAATGTTCTGACACGCCATGCATAACAATTAAATTGTTTTGACCCACCATGCATAACAAGTTCTGGTGTGTAAACTTAGACGTACGATTTTATAATGGCAGGATAGAATTTTGGCTTGGAAACAACTGGAAAAATAAGGGAGGATGGATACAGAACAATTTCATGCTGGAAGCAATTAGATGGATGGAAAAATCTATATATTCAATGTTAATCAATGTAATGTTGGGTTGGTGCAGCCGGTGTGCTTGGAAGAGAAAGACAACGAACTTGGAAATTAATTAATGCCAACCTAGGGTGACACGCGAAGGCCCAATTCTTATGACACACCGACTAGAAGCAGATTTATGTAGTGACACGCCACGGCCCAATTGTTCTGACACATTGAGTGGAAGCAGATTTATCGGCTGACACGTCGAGTGTTAGTGGATTTACGGCGTCACACGTTGACTTATTGCAGAATTTTGGGGTGACACGCTGAGTGCAAGCAGATGTATGTTGGGACACGCTGAGTGGTATCATGTTTAAGGCGTCACACGCTGACTTCTTCCGACTGTGTATCAAATTAAATATATTGTATATAGAAAAGGAAAAAAATTATTGGTATCAAATTAATTGTGTGTAGGCAAAAAAATTAATTGTGTATCAAATACTTGTACAAAATATATTGTGTATACAGAAAGCATTATATCTGTTTACAATGAATTGTATACAATAAAATGTGTATACAAAAAATGTGTATAAAATGAATTGTGTAAAAAAATTTATGTGTACCAAAAAAATTGTACAAACAAGGGCCTATATGTTCAGGGTTCGCTCTCACAACTATTGAAAAACATTTCCAGAGCATATTGCCGACACATTTTTGCAATCATATTTTGCTTAATTTCGATCTTTTCTGATTACAAAATATGCTTGATGTACCCTATCATGAACATACCGCAGCTGACACTATCATTCTACCGATGCACTTTAGCTTTTGGTAAATTAATATCCAATGGCATCGGCATCAAATCCCGTCTCTTCCTATGTATGTTGTTGAAATAACCGGCTTGGTGGCAGATGAATGGCATCATTGTCGTCAAGGGTGTCATCTGACCTGCACGAACTCCGTTATCCTTAGCATCCGAAGTATTGCTGAGTCCACGACCTTGATCGTCCACTTCACCAAGTCGATCTTCGCAACCACCCAATGCCCACCAACGTTGCAAGGCGCGAGGATGAAATCAACATCTTCCCATTTTTTGGCGTATGTTGGCCTTTCACCCTCCACATAGCCTCGCAACTCATCTGGAATTTGCATTTTGGCTCGGGCATCTTCTGTTGGAAATTCGGTGTGTAGCATATGGATGGTGTCTTGTGAAACATGTAAACATTAGCTTACACTTCATGCAATCAAAAACTTAGTATTTATAGAATTGAATAATTTTCAAATAAACTTACGAAGAATATCGTGTCAACCATGCATGCACGGGTAGTGTACAGCTTCGACTTCGGCCCTGTCATTCACTTACAGAGTAGGCTGAGGCATGCGTCGATATGTTCACTTGTCATTTCCTCATTGGGATTCTCTAAGGTTATGAAAAAGTCAGCCCCTTGATCCCCTAAGATGTCGACGTTACGCCTGCATATGTAACATAATTAATTTCATAAGTCTTGGTGGATAACTGTTTCATTAAAAAACAATATTTGTAATTTTATTTACGAGCTTACCTCGCGGACTCCTCTTTCTTGAAAGCTTCGTAGTTTTCTACAATTTTATCCCTCACATCTCGACGAGTCACTAAGGGTTGCCATAGGCTTGCCATGTAGTTGCTCGCCGTTTTCAGCCATGCCCGCTTAGTTGGGTCTGAAATTTCTGTTGCACCATGATGGACAGCAGATGACTCTGGTGACAACAACTGTATCTCAACTGCATTAGGAGTGCTCTCACAATAAAGAACGATAGCTCCTGCTGCTGCGTCGATGAATGCATCGGCCGGAGGAAGATGCTCTCCTTTAGCATCATCTGATTGAAGGGTGACATCCACTGCCACAGCTTCTTCGACGACGTCATCTACATGAGTTACGTGCTCTCCATCAGCACCAAGAACGTCATCGTCAATGTCAACACCGGGTTCATGATGCTGTCCATCATCAGCATTATCGTGCTCCAGACCAGCACCGTGAGATGGACCGCCCTACAAAATTGGAAAAACAGTTAGTTAGCTTATAAAATACCACAACCCATAAACAGTAAAATGTTTATAAAATACCAAGTAAAATGTTGTCACACGCCATGTAAAACAAGTAAATGTCGTGACACGCCATGCATAACAAGATAAACTTGGTGACACGCCAAGGATAATGAGGAAAATGTTGTGACACGCCATGCATAACAAGATAAACTTGGTGACACGCCAAGGATAACCAGGAAAATGTTGTGACACGCCATGCATAATAAGATAAACTTGGTGACACACCAAGGAAAATAAACAAAATGTTCTGACACGCCATGCATATCAAAATCAAACGTTGTGACACGCCATAAATAACATATATAATGTTGTGACACACTAAAGCTGACACGACAACAACTAACTATAATAGAAATCTCCTGACTCGCTAATGACCAAAAACCAGTTAAAACCATCAAGAAAACACAGTCTAAACAGTTGCTAAATGTAAACCATCAAAATACAAGCAAAGATATAATAGCGTACTTGTGATTTAAGGTCGTCAAGAATCCGACCAACGATACGGTCCTCAATCGTCTGCATTGCTACACTCAATGACTGAATTGAAGCCTTCAGCTCCAACATATCTTTTTCATGCTTACGCATGATCCGTCGGAGCTGGCGGGTTGTGACTGCTCCGTCATTGACTGTTCTCGACTGGGTCAACTACAATAACATATATAACTGTGTTATTCAATAATCATATATGGAATTGTTGAACATTAACCGTTACAACTTTAATATCCTAACCGGTGGCTCGTTAGCAGTCTGCGATGGAGTCGGATCGATTGGTGCTTCAGGACCTGTTGTCGCTTTCGCATACTGCAATTATATATTTAACTGTGTTATTCAGTAATCATGTATGAATTTGTTGAACATTAACTGTTACAACTTTAATATCCTTACCGTCGGCTCGTTAGCAGTCTGTGGTTGAGCCGGACTGATCGGTGCTTTAGGACCTGTCGTCGCTTTCGCAAACTGCAATTACATATATAACTGTGTTATTCAATAATCATTTTTGGAATTGTTGAACATTAACCGTTACAACTTTGATATCCTTATTGCCAGCTCGTTAGCTGTCTGCAGTTGGGCTGGACCGATCGGTGCTTGAGGACCTGTCTTCACTTCTGTAAATTGTAATTACATAAATTACTGTGTTACTCGATAAATATATGTGGGAATGTAGAACACAAACCGTTAGAACTGATCTTACCGACGGGTCGTTTCCACTCTGCATCTGAGGATGACCGGTGGGTGGTTCTGAAGCTGTCGACCCATGGTCCAACTGCAAACACAGAAATGTTATTCGATAATCACAAATGGAATTGGAGAACACAAAATTGTTACAATTGTCTTTACCGGCTGTTCACTGCCTTGACCATGGTCGTCCTTTTCATCCATCAACTCATCAACTAAAGCAGCGGCGGTGCGCATCCTCTTCGTGCCACCAGAGGCTCTTTTCTCCTTCAAGCTTCTCCTTTTTGCCTCGCACCTAAACCCCAAGCCGACCGATCCTCCATGTGCCCTATTGGCACGTACTCGTTGCTTTCTGATAACGGGACATCAAGGTCCATAAAATACTCCCGGAGGGCCTCATCCGCGGTGGGTTCCAACGTCTCCAGTGCCCACAACTACAAATAAACAAATAAAATGTTGTCATTATCGAATAGGGAAAATTATTTTACAAATATAATGCAAAAATTAGCAGCTGTTCACTCACTTGGTCAGATGACTCTAACTTCTAAATTGTCTTATAGAAATCTTTTGGCTTTTGATTGCAATCCCATCTGCACATTCGTGGGTGGACGTTGTCCTTCGGACCAGAGGGGGCAACTATTTTTCGGAGGGCCGAAATTGCCTCCATTTCTTAGAACTGCATGTCAAATGTAACCATTATCAGACCGTCAATCATAAACAACTGCACCCATAAATTTTTTGTTTGAAAGGAAACTGAAAACTGTTACGTTTTAGTACCTGTATCACCCATGCAAATCCGTAAATGTTGTAACGTAACCGAGTTTCCTTTGTCATGCTCAAGTCAGGAACTTCGAACCCCTTCAAAAGGTAGTCCAAGGTTAGTTTCCAAATATAGTGCCCCCATGGGAAGACATTCCAAGCGTCGATGTCCTCCACCAATGACAGCAACCAAGGTGTCACCTGTCTACGGTAGTCTTGACCAAATAAAATGTTATTCGCGATCAAGACAAGTGCCATCTTGGTTGCGTCTCCTGGTCGTTGAAAGTTGCCCCCGCGGAAGGTATCAAGCAAAGCCTGCAGCTTAACGCTGTCCTCCCCATTCCAGTATCTTGCATGAATTCCATCCGCAGCAACCTCGTACGGTCGTTTGAACACATCGAGCATTGGACCAAACTTCAGCCCGGTGATGAGGTAGAACTCTTGCTTTGATAGCCGCGCCTTGCTCTTACCAATGGCAAACCATAGCTCGTGGTCCATTGACTGCCTCTTAGTGATCTAGCAAATCATGATGCTGTACAAGAGACCGACGCAAAAATACCCCTGTGGATATACGTCTAGGAGCATTCCGAAGCAAGTATGCTTAACTGGATCGTACTCCCCCTTTTGTTGGAGAGTCTTTGTGATGTAATGCAGCTGCGATCACTTACAGTGAGTGTTAATTGCAACATTGAACGCCCACTTCTCCCTCGGCACGATCAGCAAACTCTCAAGATCCTCATACTGTCTGCGCTAGATCTGCAAAATGTGGCACACATACACTAGTGAGTTAAGCAGTCATGTGCAACAAGGTACACTGAACACATATATAAGGAATAAATGTTGTGACATGCCATGCATTGTAATCAAAATGTTGTGACATGCCATGCATAACAAGTAAAATGTTGTGACACGCCATGTATAACAAGTAAAATGCTGTTAAACGCCATGCATAACAAGTAAAATCTTGTGACACGATCTTGCATATCAAGTAAAATGCTGTCAAACGCCATGCATAACAATTAAAATGCTGTCAAACGCCATGCATAACAAGTAAAATTCTGTGACATGACATGCATATCAAGTAAAATGCTGTCATACGCCATGCATATCAAGTAAAAGGCTATCACACGCCATGCATATCAAGTAATATGCTGTCAAACGCCATGCATAACAAGTAAAATTTTGTGACACAACATGCATATCAAGTAAAATGTTTTTACACGCCATGCATATCAAGTAATATGCTGTCAAACGCCATGCATAACAATTAAAATTCTATGACACGACATGCATATCAAGTAAAATGCTATCACACGCCATGCATATCAAGTAAAATGCTGTCACACGTTAATAACTAACTATAATAACAATGGCGTCGCACGGTAAACACCCAAAACCGCTAAAACCACTACGGCTTAACCACAACAACCATCAAACCAGCAGGAAAACACAGTCTAAACATTTGCAAACAAAACAAAAAACCGAACATATCAAACAAACCCAGGAAAAAACTAAAAAATTAACGAACACAAGAATGTTGCGAATTTGAGACTCACTGCCCTCTTCATTCATGGCTGACATTTTTGCTGGTGCTGTGGTTTCGTTCCGCTTGCAAAGAGCCTTCTCGAACACTCCGGTACCGGCAGGAATGAGAAATGGCTCACACAAACGTTACGAATTCTGAATAATAATTGTTTAAAATGAAAAATGGCCTTATAATATTCTTATTTATTCTGAAAAAGGGAAATTAATACAGTGGAAGTCCAAAGGATTACCACGTTAACTGCCCGTTTTTTTTTTCTCTCTCTATTTCAAACCATGACGTGTCAGCTGCTTAAGCACTGCCATGTCACGCACTCTAAACCATGACCATGGCGTGTCAGCTTTTCAAGTAATGCCATGTCACACACTCTAAACATGACCATGGCGTGTCACCAACTCTGAACTCTGACGTGCACAGATTCCCTCTATGGCGTGTCCCAACTCTTAACGCTGACGTGTCACCAACTCTTAACTCTGGCGTGTCACAGATTCCATCCATAGCATCTCACCAACTCTGAACGTCGACGTATCATAGATTCCCTCCATGTCGTGTCACCAACTCTTAACTCTAGCGTGTCACAAATTCTCTNCTCTGAGCGGTGCCGTGTCACACATTCCCAACATGATGTTTCATAAACTCTAAACCCTACCCTGCGACAACCATCTAACATATGGCCTGCTATAGCAGGACCATTTCCTGCTTGGATTCACATCTTTCTCCTTTCAATTCACCACCGTATCAAAGATTTCTGGTTTCACATCATTAACCAAGCTTTCCATTCATCACGACCAGTTCCTCGTTCGATTTAATATCTCTCTTCTCCTATTATTTGAATGTCATGTCCAAAATCTCTAAAAAACCATCTCATGTAACTTTATTTTGTTTTGCACAACCTTCGAGAAAAAAATTTAGGTATTTTGCACAACCAATCTTTGCATATTTATTTTTTTTCTCCCATTTTTCGCCTGTTTGAGAGTGTACGCTAATGAAGACGGCTCATTAAGGGCATTTTTGTCCCAAATCTTTTCTGATAGCTAAAAACAGTTAAAAGTATCCTATCAGACTTTTACAAAAACACGTTATTTATAAGGGCTTAAAAAAAATCCCTTATAAAGTAAGCATCAAATCATTTTCTCTGTCTTATCGAGATGTCGGATGATGAAGAATTGGACATTGAAAGGTTGAACACGAAAGCATTAAGTTAAACCTCTTTGACTCTTCTTAAAATTTAGGAAGAAAGGGAGTAGAGTTGTAAAAGAAGAGGACTTAGAAGGAATCAAAAATAGAAAGCAGTAGAAAAAAAAAGAGAGCACTCGTAGAGATAAACAACCCTATTGGACCTAATAACTGTGAAACAAGTGGAATGGCACCATTGAACAATGAATAGTCGATCACTTATGGGAATATCATAAAAAGAAATTCTATTATCTTGAGAGAGGCTGACAACATATTAGAAATATGCTCATTACTAGGGCTTATCCTTGAAGATGACCAAGAAGCAATTGTCTAACACATTTCCAAATCCCTAATCGACTCAAATAGGGAGATCAAATGATCTTATCAGTTGCATTATGCGTTTTTAACAATTTCAACATGATTAATATAATCCCATGGAGTGTTAGGGGCTTGGGAACAAAGATAAAGAGAAAAGTAGTTAAAAGACTTGTTAACTTTAGAAATCAGAGATGCTCTTCCTACAAGAGACCAAGAAAAGCACAACAGATCTCCTTGTCAAATCCTTGTGGCAAAAAGAAAGTTTTCTTATGAGGTGGCGACATCTACAAGGACAACAAGTGGACTTTTTACCATTTGCTTAAATGATTTCTTCGAGCTAACCTTTGCAATGGTCCAGTAGAGATATCTTGCTTTAGGTATCATTAAACCAATCAACTACCAATGCTCTTTCTTGAACATTTATATATATGCCAAATTGTCCTATAGAATGGGCTAGCCTTTGGCTTGAAATCATTGAGTTTAGAAACTAGATAATGAGGCCTTGGTGTGTCTGCTTAGACTTTAACATTGTTAAGTTTGCTGATAAAAAGACAAAGGACAACCTCGATCATACAGGTATGGCTCAATTCTCTGATTTTATTAATGACATGGAGCTCTTTGACCTACCTTTCTCTAGAAGTTTGTTTTCATGGACAGATAATATTAAAGTCTCGGTCAAATGCCGCCTTGATTATTTTCTAATTAGCAGCGAAACCATTCATAAATTCCCATGGATAGTACATAAAGTGTTTCCAAGATCCCTCTTAGACCATAGTACAAGGGAAAATGGTTGCCAAATCCATCTTGGTGGAGTGTAGTATTTATGCTATTGAGGAGACAAATTGCACCTTTTGCAAATCTCACTATGAAGCACCCTTTCATTTGCTCTTTGATTGTGAGATTGCTTGGAGAATGAGGTCATCTTGCTACCATTTATGGGGAATTTGTTGGGTTCAACTAGGTGATTCCATATCTTTGTTTAAGGGATGGTTCGAACTCTCTATACCCTTATGCAAGAGGGACATTGGAGAATGCTTTTTTATGTGACCCTTTGGACACAATGTCATGACACAATCTTGAGGCTATGACCACCACAAAGATCTAATAGGCAAGCCCACTTTACCCAAGCAAGTCTCAAATAACAATTAATGGAATCGGATATTCATAATACATTAACATGATCACGTCTATATAAAAAATTATAATATTTTGAAATCAATTGAATCACTGTCTCATAATATAAATAGATATATCAAGTATGTGAAACCATTTATAAGGTAAATACTTATTTACAAATTCAAAAAGTATGTGCCATACATTGGCCAAATACAAAATATAAGAAACATTTGACTTTGACAGTCAAAGTGAACTTAGAAAGATAATTGATTATGTTGCCATAGTCCTACAAGTATCTCGTATGGTGACCACCCCATCGAACAATGACCTAACAAGCTATGGATCTATAAAATAATAGCTCTTTCATGTGTGAGCAATAAAAACTCAGTGATTAGAGATAGGGAGGGGGAACAAGTTAAGAAGAGGAATGTTTACATAAAACACAATTTCATAAAAGTATGCATTCTTAAAACAATAATCAAACTTATGTATAAATCATATTGATAAAAATGCTTCTAGTTTAATTCAGATAGTTTCAAACACATACAAGACCTCTTAGAGGCTTAATCTAAAGTGGTATAGCCAAAAGTATCCATAAGTCCTTCAAAAGGGTCAAAATTCTAAGATTTATGCCTTAAGTATTAATACCTTGCTCAAAGGTATTGACACTTTTCAAACAGAATGTTTACTGACTTACAAGTATCGATACCTTTTTTGAAAGTATCAATACTTACAACACAAAATGCACTTCTAAGATATTTTGTCCGCCTGGTATTGGTACCTTCTTCATGGGTATCGATAACTCATTCACATTTTCTAGATTTCTAACCCAAATTTCCAAAATTTGGCTTAAGGTAGTCTACTTAGGTAATTTTTGTGTGAGAAAATACCATTTTACCCTTTTTATTTTGAAAAACAATGTCAAGTATTGATAATTTTGGAAGAGTATCGATACATTTGTTTCTGGGTTTCAAGTATCGATACATATTCGTTAGGTATCGATACTTGTTCATCAAAATCCTTTTCAAAGGATTTTTGAGCAGCAATTATCAATACTAGCTCTTTAGGTGTTGATATTGCTGCTCCAAAATGTAAAAATTAATAAAGCAAACATATCCATTTTGACTTTTTTATCCTTAACTCTTTATCAAATTGTAAAACCCGACTCTATAAATACATGTCATGACATACATGCACTGAGTAGCATGTTATTATGCTAAGAAAGTTCCTAAGAATAGACGAAACTCGGTATTGTACCTAACGGTACACTTGAGTTAATTTAACCTCGAACTAGTTCAAATAGGAATCGTAGGATGAAATTTAATATTTTACAGTCCAGGAATGACTAAAAATGATTGTTCGGAGTTCGAGGGTTCATTTGGGGGAAAATTGAAAATTTTGATGTTTAGGGGCAAAATCGTCATTTTACCACCTAAGATAATAATTTGATCATGGAGTGAAATTTTTGACAAAGATTAACTATTTGGAGTATAATTTAATGATAGGAAGTGAAAATTTTCAATTCCGGCAATTTTTGGAACATAGGGGCAAAATGATAATTTTGTCGTCCTGGGGTAAAAACCGTAATTTTCACCACCCAAAACTTGTCAAAATCATAGGATTTATTTATTTTTGGTATGAATAACGATGGTATTTTAAGTGGTGAAAAATTGAAGTTTAAAAGATGAAATTTTAAAAACGGGCCAACCGGAAAGTGACACATGGCACTTTTTAATGATTTAATATTATTTTAATGAAAAGTCAGCCCATTTAATCCCCATATCAAGTGATGGCCGGCCATAAGGAGAGAACAAGAGAGAAAATAGAGAGGAAATGAAGAAAAGAGAAAAACCAAAGGAAAACTAGAAAATTCAAAGGGAAAATCACGTTTTTCAACCGTTTACGCGTCTAACGGTAAGATTTTTTGACTTTAGCTTGATTTCTACCTTTCTTATGCCTTTGTTTCCATTTAGCATGCTTGAGGAGAGAGGTCAAAAAGTGATATCAAGGGCTGGACGAAATTCAAGGGGGAGGAATTTGAAATTTTTAGGTTTTGATTTTTAGTTAAATTGATAGTTTTAGTTAGTTAAATGTGTATAGAAATCAAATTGGGCAAGAAAGCATGAAATTTTCACAATATCCACCCTTGGCTGAATGTTCAATGATGTACAATGATGATGAACTGATTTTTATTCTAAGAGAAATGAAGAGAAAATGATGAAAAATGATTAAATGTGATAGAAAAATAAAGTGGAAGATTTACCGAATTAATGTCCCATTTTTGGCCGAATTTTCCAAGGAAGAAAGTGAGCTGATTTTGGTGATTTTAGTGAGTTATTGGCTGATATTTAATGGTTAGAAATGTTGGAGAGAAAATGGGAGAATTTAGAGCTAAAATGGAGCGCGTTAGCAATTTATCGGGTAAAGTGCCAAAAATAGGTTAATACCGCGTTTAAGCCATTTTAGGCTATTGCATTTCATACCATGCATTAGTATAGGATTTAAGTCAATTATATAGTGATTAGGCATCAATGTCGTGAATTGGGTAAATTTTGCAATGTGTTGAGGAGGAGAGCCTTCCGGTTAAGGCAAGGAAGTCGTATCCGACGAACAGTGATCGGGACACCTAAAAAGCAATTAGTTTGTACAAACGGTGAGTAAACCTATTAATATTGTAAATTATCTAGAGTTTATTTTTAAATGCTCTTCATGGATTTTATGAAACGAAAATGAGATTAAAATGAGATTTTTGATGTTTTAGAAATAAATGTGACAAATAAATATATTGTCTTGATTTTCTGAAACAAGAAACTTTTGATTATAAAATTGAGTAATTGGAGGCTGCCAATTGTCTTGAAAAATATTTTTTTTTATGAATGGCTTATGACATATGAGTATATATGGCTATATTTTATAATTGCATTGGGAATTTATGTAAGCTGTCTTTTACTATGCGGGCTGGGTAAATAAATAAAAGTCATATTATATTGTCGAAATTTTATTAAAATTGGTGGGTTTAGTCACTGCAGTGACGGGTTTCCGTGGACTGCCTATTAGAGGGGCACGGTAAACCCGGTTATATAGTTATTTCGGTTGTAGAGGCGAGGAGGGTAACTCCTGAGGTAGTGTTAGAGCTCATTTCACATCGAATCCCCACGTGAATGTGTAACTCGGCCAACGCCAAGGAACGGTTTGTTTTCAAAACTGACATGTGTTTAACATGAAAATATCTTAACAACCTTGGCAGACTCGGTTAGATGCCTCGGCCAAGGTATCCCCAAGGACTAGTTTTGGCTTGAGCCCTGTTTTTAATAAAAGTTATAAGCCTTAACAACTGTTTTGGTAAATTACAAATATTTTATAGTTTAAGAAATAAATTGAAAACCCTATGAAATGGTTTGTAATTTGTTGTTTAAACTTGCCTCCATGTTACTCGCCTTTAGATATTTATGATAATGTCTGTTTACTCATTGGGATTGCAAAATCTCACCCACCTCCTTTCCAAATATTTCAGGCCTGTGGTAGCTTGTAGATACCCGATTTTGTCGAGGATTCCAGTTGACCCCTCTATCACACAGACAGTAGGTTACTATCACCAACACTTGGTGTATTTATGGGCCACTTGTCATTGTAATTATTATTGTACATTATAACTTTGTAAATTATTGTATGTATGAATTTAATTTACTTCCAAGTTACAAAAGATTACTTACACGTGTTTTTATAAATATTGTTATATATAAAAATACTATATTTTTGTCTTTTGATTTACTTGAGCCAGAAACGACTGGTAATTGTTTAAAACGGAATGTTTAAAAACGATTGCTCACAGAAAAGGCAAGAAACTGATATGTAAGCCTTGCGGGGTTTCGATTGGCATTACGAGCAATGAGTGTCAATCGGGACGTCGCGACGGTTTTCATGGGCCCGAGGGAGGTTCCGGGTCGTGACACAAATCATCATAGAATTTAAAAATGCAATATTTTAGAAGGTAAAAACTCAAGTTATATGTTCATATTTCTTACCTAGGGATTTACTATTCTATCCTCTAAGGAAAGATTGCTGTTTCACATATTATCACTCGTGTCAATGGACATTCTCATGTGGCAGCTGTGAGAATGACTCGAGATTAACAATGGACCTTGTTTGTAGATTTTTTGTAACACCCCATACCCTCGTTTAATCATCAATAAGACCCTATCGATATGACGAAGGGTCAATTGATGTAAATTTAAGTTTCGAAGAGCGGTTACGGGTGAGAAGAATATTTTAGAATAAAATATTATTTTATGAATAAAATAATATTAAAATATTAATATTTTAATAATTACGGGAATTAGTTTGGATGAAGGATTGTATGACCAATTCAAGTGGGGAAAAAGAAGTTCGAATGAATTTTGGAGATAAATGACTAGGTGAGAACCGCGTGTTTTATTAAATCTAGTTAGCGCGATTAAGTAAATATTTAAAATATTGTGGTGACACCGCATTGAAATGCAATTTTGATATTTCGATTGTATACGTGTAAAGGAGTAAAGATAGAAGAAAAATAAAATTTTTAAATGCGTCAAAAGGATCGAATTTTAAAATACAAAAGTTGGAGGGTTATGTGGTAAATAAAATAAAATCAAGGATTAAGTGCAAATGTGTTAATTGAAATTAATAAAAAAAAATATATATATATATAAATATAATATTATAAATATATGGGAAGAAAGGGCAACCACCCATGTGATTAATATGCAATTTAAAAAAAATAATAATAATAAGAAGAGAAGAGAATGATGGGGGCCGACCAATAATAAAAGAAAATGGTAAAAGTTGATGGGCAGTCGCCTATGTGTGCATTAAAAAGGGTTGTAAATTCATTTTTAATTAAGTGAAGGAGGTAAGGGCCAGCCTAAATGAACCATGAAGAAAGAAAGAGAAGAAATGATGGACGGGCCGGCCAAGGGAGCTAAAAGAGATGAAAAAAAAAAAAGAGGGAAAGAAAAGAAAGGGTCACAACCGACTATTTGAAGGGGAAAAGAAAAGAGAGAAGTCGGTTGTGAGGGAGAGAACGAAGCTGGCCCAAAGCTGAGAAGAAAAGAAAGAAGAAAGGAGAAAAAAAGGAAGGAAAAGAAAGAAATAGGGGAAGCAACTGGTTTTGGGTGAGTTAAAGGGAGGAAAGGAATCGGTTTTTAGGATAGTGAGAGAGAAGGCGTTCTGCCAGTTTTAGGTGAAGAAGAGAGAGGAAAGTCGACAGCTTTTAGGGTGAAAGAGTAGAAAATGGAAGCTGTTAGAGAGAAAAGGGAGTAGCCGGACTTTAGAGAGAAAGAAAGAAGGAAAAAAAATAGTAAGTTAATATTATATTTTAAGGTTTATGGGTGGTTTAATATTGTGCATATGTTGGATGAAAAATATGCGATTTGGTTAAGGAATTTTTATTAGTTGCTCCCCATACAAGTGTGTGATTAAGTATATTGGGTTTAAATTATTGCTAGGAAAGTTTGTCGTGGAAGCGTGTCGGACGAAGTATGTGACCAGTAAATAGGAATAATTATACACGTGTACGAATCAATAGCGACGTAGTAATCCCGTTATTGTGAGGTGAGTAGGGGGTGTCAATTTTAAAATTTTCGTAGATATATAACTAGAAGTATGGTTTATTTTAAATGAGGAAATTGTGGATAGCATGTGCTGGTAGACATTTTAGGGAATTGTGAATGTAAATTATTTTCAAAAATTGTTTTGAATATATATATGTATGAATTATATGTAAAGTGTTTTAAAAATCGGGAAACAAGCCCTTCAAACTGTTTTACATCAAAAGCTGTGCCTTATATTTGTGCATTGTGCATACATGATTATGATGCTTATTTACCATGCGAATTGTTGTTTCGAAATTGATGCACAAATTCTATTTTATGAAAATGATAATAGATTTTATCATACCCTATGTTGAATGCATTTGGAAATAATTTTGAAACGAGATTTCAAGGACATAAAGTGATTTCAAAATGGTTTTATAAACCGAGAGATTCGAGAGTAGGTCGGCTGTCACTTCGGTTAAGTGTGACCCTCGTGCACGAGTGAGCTCTAGCTAGAGAACCTTTGGGTCACCGACGGGCGGTTGGGCTTAGCGGGGGCCACGGCTTGTGATATATGTGTGCGTGGCTAGGCCACCAGTGATTTACGCGGTTGCGACCGCCTAATATCTCCGATGTCGGCCAACATCATTGAGATTGGCATGGCATATGGGAATCCAGTGGAAGCGATGCTCCCGGATGTTATTATGTGGTAGCGGGACCACGAGTTTATTCTCATTCCTTACGAGAGTGGCATCTTTGGGTTTTCAAAATCATATTTCTTTGCATGGTGAAAACGGAATTAAATGGTTTTTCGCAGTTTTTCTATTTTTACGATGAAATGAATTTTAACTTCTCGAGTACGAGGCAATTTGTGAGTTACATATAAATTTGATCATTAGTCGATTTCTTGGAGTTTGCTCGAATTTATTGATTTGATTGGAGTAAAATGTCAATTGATTTTGACGACAGAATTTTTTTATGTAAAATTGTTTTAAATCAATATTTCAAATGATTGACTTGAATAAGGTGATGGATCTGTTTTGGAGTGGAAATTTTTATCTACCTTGGTTGATTTATTACTTGAACGATTATAATGCATAAGAAATTCTCAGTATTTCATATAAGGCACAAACCCCCGTTTGAAATAAATTGTTTTTGTAATCTTGCATTTTTATATTCAACTGATCTGTTGTTTGCTTGTTTCCCTTCTACGCCCTACTCACGGAGCCGATGATCACTGAGTCTGTGAGACTCACACCCCTCTTTTTCCCATTTTACAGACAAGGATTGGCTTAGCGCGTAATCATCGCCTTGTTCAGTCTATTGAGGATAGGTAAAGGCATCTCTTAGCCCGCTTCGAGTTACTCCGCTGTCTAAAGTCGAGTTCTATAAAACTGCTAGAGGTTACAAGTGTTATTAATTTATGAATGTTTATGGTTAAAAATTTTTGTGTTGACATTATTTGTTAAATATTTGGAATGGAATATCAAGAGTATAATTATTAGTATTAATCACCTACGTATATAAAAGTATGTTTAATATATGTCTCAAAAATTTCGATAAGGCTTGTTTCGGACTTGGCGGGATCTCCAAGAAGTCTCAGACACCGGTAGCGACCGAGGAGGGTTCGTTACATTTTTATGTTTTGATTAGATATTTAGTTGTCATAACCAAAGACGATCATAAAGGATATACATAGGGTATAACATGAAGCGTATGAAGGGATGTGAATGATTAATAAAGGAATATTCATCACCCTAGTGATAATGAAGCGGATGTACTATATGTATATTGACAAGTAATAACTCATAAAATGTTTGCCCAAAGCATAATAAGGATTCAGAAAAGAGTTTTTTGAATCACATTAAAGAGTTATTGACTAGTTTCAAGAGTTAAGATGGTTTAGACTAAATTGTGTAGACATTACATCATGCATTAAGTCCCATCGGATAATAATTAGAGGAAATAGTGAGAAATGACCTTTCTTGATAAAGACATTTTAAAAGTAACCATCAAAATAAGTTTAACAGTTTTAAGTCATATTTAGTCATGACTTGACGAAAATACCCTTTAAACTATTTCAAATAAATTAAACCATTCATCACAATTTCTCCCAATTTCTCTCCATTTGTGCTTCGAGTTTCTCTCTCACCATCCCAGTCTCTCAAATTTTATCGATTTCTCTGTTCGGCATTTGTCTGCTATGCTTTCGATTTCTCTTTCTCGCGTTTTCAGATTTCTCTTTCTTACGCTTCAAGACACCAAGCAATGATTTTGACGTGCTTGGGTGAGTGGCTGTTTGGGAAATTCAATTTTTAGGTATTTTGAATAAAACTAAAATGGTAGAAATAATCACAAATGTATGAAATAGCTTTTAATTGAATCAATTTGGGACCTAGATACCAATAAACTCAAAATTTTGAAATTTATAAATCTAGGTTTTCAAAAGAATTTTTTTTTTATTTTTAGTCAAAGTAGGTGTTTTAGATAAAAATACATTTGTATTTTGATTTATGAAAACATGTTAGAAACACTTTAATCTGTTCCAAATTGTAAAAAAAAAAAAAAACAAAAAAAAAAAAATAACAAAAAAAAAAAAAAAAAAAAAAGAAAAGATGTAA
>NC_030859.1:14011890-14034985 GCF_000208745.1 Theobroma cacao | reverse complement strand
ATGTAACACGCTAATCATGGTTTGTCACAGGTTTTTGTATATGCCGTGTCACATATTTTTGTACATAGCGTGTAACATGCTAACCATAGCTTGTCACAGGTTTTTGTACATAGTGTGTAACAAACTAACCATAGCTTGTCACAGGTTTTTATACATGACTTGTCACATATTTTTGTACATGACATGTAATAAGTTAACCATGATTTGTCATATGTTTTTGTACATAGCGTGTAATATGCTAACCATGGCTTGTCACAGATTTTTGTACATAGCGTGTCACATATTTTTTTACATAGCGTGTAACATGCTAACCATGGCTTGTCCACATGTTTTTATACATGGCGTGTAACATCATAGCGTATAACTTCATTAAGGGTAATTTTGTCCAACTTGGCTAAAAATAGTTAAAATTATAAAGAGGGCTATTTTTAAAAACATCTTATCTTTAAGGATTATTTTTTAAAATGCCCATAATAATTAATGAAATTCTAATAATTACACTGATAGAATATGTACAAAAAGGTTGAGTCAAACCATTATGGCTCTTCTTAAGAATTAGGTAGTTATGATATATTGTTAGATGTCAATCTTCATTTATACATATTAGCTAATCAAATGGAGAATTGTTAATAAATAAAAAAGTGTTTGATTAATCTAATCCTTGTTTATATCAAACTATAGTATAACTTAAAAAAAAAAAAATCAAACTATAGTATATATTTATTGCCAACATGCTAAGGAACCTAATGAGTAACAAACATTAAGGACTTTCTTTGAGAATTCAAAAAGGATTAAGAAAGTTGGACCTAATTGAATGAAGTTAGGAACTTCAAGGACTTAATTAAAATGTTCAATTAAATTAAAAGATAATTTTGCAAAGAGGCACATAAAGTTGTACACGTCTTCTCACTAGGATTAGGATTTGTAATTACCTATAAATATAAACTTTATGTTGCATATGAGAAATACAAAATACATTAAAAGCCTATTGAAAACCCACACACAACTAAAACACTTGATAGGCAAAGAAAAGTAACACTCAACAAAAGGAAGAAGCATCTTTTTTAACCTTGAGGATCCTTAATTGGTATTCCCTTACCAAATTAGTTGCTATTTCTTCTTACCTTGAGTGGGGGCTCTTGGTTATTCCTTTTACTAATCAAGGTTGAGGCAACTATTGACCAAAACCTTAAGTCTCAATAAAGAATAGGAAACCTTACATGTCGTACTTAGCTCGAAAAAAGAGTTTTTTTGCTGTCAATTGATATTCATGTGGATTTTGGTTGTGCTTGGAGTTCATTTGGTGAAAAGAATGACATGGTTGTCTTTTCCTTAGCTAGCACTTTGCTTTGCAAGTATAAGTAATCCAAACCTTTATTAGAGCTATTCTTGAAAAATATTCGTGTTGATTATTGTTAGAGATTAAACACTTGGATAGCTAGTGGTTTGCTACAACCGAGCTTGGTGCATAAGACATTATTGAGGCAAAAATCCTGGTGATTGAGACTCTAAGGATCAGAGGTATAATGTTTTTTTTCCTTTAGTTAGGATTTATCTATGCTAAATAACTAAAGTATAATTTTACCTGAGAGAAAAATTTTAGATTTTACTGTGTTTGTAAATTTGATTTCATGCTTTCTCCCCAAAATTTTTACTGCGTTTGTAAATCTGATTTCATGCTTTCTCCCCAACATACTTGCCTATGTCGCATGGTAAAGAGAGATTGCATGGATAGGATTTTACATGGGTTATTAATTGGATTAATCATGCATGTGATGCTATGCACTAGACTAGATGTGTCTTACGCTCTAAGTGTTACGAGCAGATGCCAGACTAATCTTAGTGAATATCACTAGATAAATGTGAAGAATATCCTTATATATTTAGAAGAACTAAGGATATCTTCTTTGTTTATGGAAGAGCCAAACTTACATTAATGGGTTTCTGTGATGTTAACTTTCAATGTGATAACAATAATAGCAAATCACAATGAGGATATCTATTTCTCTTTGAATGGAGGTGTGGTTAGTTGAAGAGTTCCAAACAAGAGACAACCACAAACTCTACAATCAAGATTGAAAACACATATGCAAATAAGGCAATTAAGATAATATTAAAGTATAGAAATCCCCACATAAGATAATTTAATGATCTTAAGTCTAAGGATCACTTACATAATTGACATATGAAAATATATTTCATAGACACTTGAGTGAACTATGAAATGGAATTTTCATGGTGGACAAGGCCAGCTTTAGGGTTAAGCCACCAAAGCAAGGACTTTAGGTCCCAAATTTTCATAGGCCTCATAATTTAATAATAATATAATTAATTATATTAAAAATATACAAAAATTAAGATAATTCATAAAATATCTACCTATTATCCCATACCTAATAAATATCTATTTTCTCTCACTTTTCATATCCTTATTAATTTTTAACTATTTATCTCATTTCTTATCAAAAATATGTAAAAGTCAAGATAATTAATAAAATGACATATTTTCTCAGTATTTCCCTAATTATGTGCCTAATAAATCTAATTTTTTTATCACTTCCCAATTTCTACAATACTATTAATTCTCAACTATTTCTCTTATTCCCAATCAGCTAAAGATAATATGTATTTAATTATCTCTAACAATATTTTTTCCTATATATAAAACCAATTATCTTTTTTTTTTCAATTTATAATATCCACTTATGAATTCTTATTTCTTCATTTGCTTTTTCTACCTTAACTTTAATAGAAAAGGTCTCATTTTCTTAATTTCAATGAAAAAAAGGTCTTATTTAAATATGAGTTCCTCTAACAAGCATCCATACTTCAATTTGTGAAATTGTTTGCTTATTTCATAAGGAAGAAATATAATGTGCATTACTTTCTTAACTTTTATTAATGTCTTGTGTTGACCATGATAGAATGAAGATTCAAAAATGAGTTTTTGATTTTCATTAAGGAGTTAAGAACAAATTTTAAGAGCTAAAATGATAATGACAAATATAGAGTAGCCACTAAACTATGTTCTATGCCTTATTGAGATATTGGATGATGAAGGATTGAATTGCACTAGAAGTTTGAGCATTGAAGGGTTAAGTCAAACCTCTTGAAAGAGCTAGGTAGTCATGAAACATTTCTAGATGTTAATCTTGATTTATAAATTTAAAATAACCAATTTAGAATTAATGATAAATGCAAAATAGCTTGGTTCATCTAATCCTAATTGGTTTTGTATTATAATTTCTATTTATTGCCAATATGTTGAGAGTGTAATGGGCCATACACAAAAAAGATGACAAATAATGTAAATTGGTGAATTAAGTTGGACTTAATTGTAAAGAAGTTTTGAACCTCGAAGGATTTAATTGAAAGAGTTTGATCAATCAATTTGGGGCAATTTTACATATAGCATAGAAGTTGTGCTAGACTTAATTGGATTAAGGTTGGCAATACATATATGCTTATGTTTCAACTAATAGGCGTTTGAACACATGGAACACTTTAGAGGCAAGTTATTGAGAGAGAAAGAGAATAGGAATTGACAAGGTTAGCAAACCTTGGAAGTCAATACCTCTCTGATAGGAATGTTTGCTTAATGATAGTGATGAGGAAATATCTAAGAGCGGGATGAAATGTATTTTAAAATTTTTTTTCAATAAATTAATCTTTTAATGAAAGCAAGCTGGAAAACAAGTTCCCAAATTCGCTTTCACTTTAAAAACATGTCAAAAACAATTTAGAACCAAATGAACAAGTTGAAAACATATTTTTTGTTAGCTCTAAAATGATTATAGTTTTGATTATAACAAAATGATCAAATTTGCTAAAATTACTTGAATGATCCTTGAAAAATTCTTGAAACGATTTAGCTCTCATACATTTGTTCTTCCATGATTACAAGCTTGATTGTTTTAGTTGTGTAAATTCTTGAAGCTATTGAATTATCATACACTCACTTGTTCTACAAATGTCTACAAGCTTGAATAACTTAATTGTATGAGTGTTAAATTTGCTTAAAAGAGTTCTATTTATGATCCTTTTAACACATTCCTTTGAGACGTTGAAGTTGTAAAATAGGTTCTCAAATGGTGAAATTTATTTCAAAGCATTCAAAGATCATCAATCTACACTACACCAAGCTTGCTTCAAGTCATGAAACTTAGTCATCACTTAACATTTGATCACGAGGAAGATATGGCCAAGGTTGCATGCTAAAATGTCAAGGAATCTTGAAAAACAAAGCTCCAATCGATCCAAGAGTAAGGCAAATTGATCCTATGCAAGAATGGGTGACAACAAGTGAGAAAACGTGAAAAGACACAGTCATAGTCAACCCTATAAAGCCTATAGTCAACTTTAGAGCAGTGCCATAGTTGACCCTTATCAAGCTATAGTCGACCTTGGAATAGTTCCAGTCAACCCTCCAAGCTCTAATAAGAAAAATACAAGCTTTATGGTAAAAGATCTACTAGAAAACTTCTATACTCAACTATAGATGACCATTAGACACAAAGTTCAAAAAGAAAATGACTAGTTTCTTGCTTTAATCACCTTCAACGGCTTGAAGACTTCTTCAATTATGAAAAAGACCATTTGGAAGCATTTGAAAGTGAGGAAGAAGAAAAGAAAAAGGCCAAAATCTTGAGGTTCAAAATCTTGAAAGAAAATGAGAGAAATCAAGCCTTTTTGAACTAAAATTTCTTCGTGTTTTCGTTCCCATCTTTATATCCTATTTTCATATCCAACGTTAGGCATTCTTGGACCATTGTACCAAACTAGAAAAATCCACCTCCAAGAGACACACTTGCTATTCCTTGTAAAGGTTCTAACTGATCCTTGAAAAGTTAGTGTGAGTTTGTGGTAGAGCTTATTAAAAACTATGGGTTTATGGTTGAACTTGTTAAAAACCATGGGTTTATGGTTGAACTTGTTAAAAACCATGGGTTTATGGTTGAACATGTTAAAAACCATGGGTTCGCTTAATTCCGGTAAGAAGCTTTGTGAGGGTTATAGTTGCTCTTTTGAAAAGCTATTGTGAGGGTTTCACTTGTTCTCGTAAAAAGCTCATTTCCCTTAGTAGATTTGAAATTTCTTGGTGTGAGCCAAGGGAGTGGATGTAGGCATTTCATAACTCCAAACCACTATAAAATTCTTGTGTCTTCATTTTTATTTTTACTTTGACTTGTTGCCATTACATTTCAAGAAAATCCATTTCATAAATTTCTTATGCTATGATTTCTACTCATCATATATTGGGTTAGTTTTCAACTATCATCACTTGATTATCTCTTGTTTGATTTCACTTAAAAAATGTTGTAAGCATCTCAAGCTTGACCATTTGCTTGCATTTAATTTAGTAGTTTTGATAAAGAATTACATATGCATCAAAACATTCCTTAAAACTTCCTCTACAAGCTTTGAAAATGATTTACTAGTCAAGGATCGACTACAAGATTTGTAGAATTGGCTACAAGCATTGTCGACTACTTTAGCTGTTTCTAGTTTCTCAAGTTTTCACATAGTGATTTATTATTTATATTTGTCTTAGAAAATCATTTGGTTTTTTTTTTGACATAAGAAAAAATTTTGGTTGCAAAAAGTCTTGATTTTTATACTTGATTTTCAAACAAAATTTTTAAATTCCAATTCACTCCCTCTTGGAAATTCTTGCCATTTATTCATTGAACTAATATTTCTATTAGTTTCAAAACTCTTCAACATGAGATGCACAAGTATACCAAGGTGTATCAAAAGTGATTTGAGGAGTGAATTAAAGGATAATCAGGTTTAAAAATAAATTAAAAAAACTCTTCAAAGCAAAGTAAAAAGCATAGGTGTGCAAAAGTGACACAGCCCAAATCCCGAGCCATGATCAGTGCATGGACCCAATAGGTATGGCCCATTGGGCCCAAGCAAGCCTTTCTATGAAACTTATTCATGAGACCCTTTGTCCCTCATTTACCTCTAAAGTTCTTAATTCATAGTTTTCAAAAGTAATTTCTTCTCAAGAATAAATCATGGTAACCGAACATATACCATTCACAAAATAATATTACCATTTGCCAACTTGTGGCGAGATTATCATGCAAACCAAACATACAGTGTTTACAACAAATCTCACGAATTACATTTAAATAACCATATACACAAACAAAAGATCTTGACTATCAGCGGAGTGACTTTGGCATGGATACTATCATGGGGTGTGCTGGTAAACCTACCGTACAATGAATAGAAGGAAGCACCTCTACCTAGGATCCAACTACCTTTGAACCTAATAACTAAAACATGAAGTTGAAAATAATGAGTATAAACCCAATGAGTGTACATAGGAGGGGAACAAGCAAATGATATGGAAGGTTTTCGAAAACATGATGCATTCGTTTTAAAACCATGCAATTTGTATATCATAAACAATTCAATACCATGTTGACGTTTAACTCGTTTTAAAACACTTAAGAAATTCAACTTTCAATAATCAATGCAATCACATTTCATTTTCCAAACATCCTTGCTCTACAGGGCAAGTACACAGGTGTGTAAGAATTCATGTATACATTTTGTATATATATTCAAACATTCATCAAATATATCAAGATCGTTCCCACATTAGTCAACATGGCTCAACGCATACAACCACCGGCTCATCAGCTCATGTGTACTCCCTCACCGCACATAGCTGGAATCATCATCCACCGATCATCAGCTCATGTGCACTCCCATACTGCACATAGTTGGAATCATCATCCATTGATCATCAGCTCATGTGTACTCCCACACCACATATAGCTGGAATCATCATCCACTAGTCATTAGCTCATGTGCACTCTCACACTGCACATAGCTAAAATCACCCGTCATCATCAGCATGTGCACTCCCACACCGTACATGCGCGGTTACAATTATCGCACAATATTATCATTCAAAGCATAACATATATATCATTAGAATATAGGAACACATGAGTTCATCATTACACATTTTACAACATAAAATGTTTCATCAAGAGCTTGTTCCTAGGCATGATTTAGAGAAAAAAAGTTCAAATAAAATCATTTAAGTACTTTATCCCAACACATATGTATTTCCCAGAAATAATTTAATACAAGTTCACTTACCTTAACAATGCCACCTAACAAGACTAGCACTCACAAGATCTTAATCCAGGTAGTCCCGAAATACCATTAAAACTTATAATTGCCAATAAACAATAATAGCTTCAAATATATCATAAATTTAAACTTAATAATTCTAATAAGCATACTCTTGATAAACTACATTCTAGCCTAATTTAGAACCTAGAATTCTAGTCTAATTCTCAAACCCATCATATTAACTATTCTAATTTAAAGGTTCTTTATCTTGGTGAGCTTGGAGGCATAAAGATCAACAAAAACCTAATATTTTCAAGGAAAAAAATTTGAAGAGATTAGGAAATAAAATCTGAAAATATAACCCATAAATTCATAAATTCCAAGAGTTGAAAATATATATCTTTTAGCCTTAAAAATGGAGATTTAAAGTTGAAAATTCAAGTGTCGGTGATGGTGGAGTAGAAATAAAAAATAAAGGAAAGAAAGAGAGATTTTTTTTCCTTCTCTCTCCTAGGGTTTGGTTGTATTGGAAAATGGAGTTAGAAGTTGTAGGTTTGGTGCCCAAGAAGTTAAGAGAAGAAAGAAGTAAGAAAAGAAAGGAAATGAAAAGAAAACAAGGAAAATCAAATGAAAAAATTTGATTTTCATAGAGGTGAAATGAAAATGGCATTGGGTGGGTGAGAAAGAAGAAGAAAATATCTTTTGGTGAAGATAAAAACCGGTCATGGGATAAGGATGAAGAGTCAACGCTTCCTTTAGAAGCTTTGACTAAACTAATGACAAAATTACCATTTTACTCTCTAAGGTTTTAACCCTTTTTAATTGTATCCTCCCACAATATTTTAATTTCAATTTCTTTCCATTTTTTCTTTCTTAACACTTGTACCAATAAAATGTCAATTTTATACTTCAACGAGATATCACTGTAATATTTAAATATTTGCTTACTCGTGCTAGTTTTATTTAATAAAGACACGCTGGTCCCATTAACGTCGTTTTTCTCTGGAATTTCCTCGTTCTTCTTGTCTCCCACTTAGATTGACCATATACTCCTTCATGAAAAAATTTGACATTGAATAAAATATTAATATTTTAATATTATTTTATTAATAAAATATTATTTTATTCTAAAATTTTTCACTTGTCTCCTTGGCACCCAAAATGTCTTATTATGCTCTGATTCACTTCCGAATCACTTTTTTTATATCGTTAATTTATCCTCAATAAAAGTATTATTATTTAATTATTATTTCTTCATGTGCGGAATATTTTACTGTAGAATATTCCTTTTAACTTTCATTACTTTTAAACATTCTAATTAACCTCAATTGGCATCCAATAAGTTTTATTAGCAACCATATCAAAGTACGGGTATTACAAAAAGTGAAAAGTAAACAAATTTCAAAAACTTCTTTGAAACAAAATGCACAAGTTCAAGAGTAAGAAGTCGAAAGAAAAGACACAAAGAATTTAAAGAAGTTTAGCCCTTTGCATAGGCACTTACATCCTCTCCCTTGTCTCATTAAGTAGTTTGAAATCCATTATAACAACTACCTTTTTAAAAGATCAAGCATAACCATCACAAACGACTGCCTTTTATGGATCAAGCATAACCCTTGCCTTTTCAAGGATCAGGCATAACCTTTATACACTGCCTTTTAAATGCTAAGGCATAACCTCTCTACTTTTCAAGACTCAAGCATAACCTATACAATATTGACTTTTAAAGGTTTAGGCATAACCTTTCTCTCTCACACAAGGTTCAAGTAAATGTACCTCTAAAAGGTTGATTTTGCTGAGTAAGTATAAGGAGGAAGAGTTTGAAGGAACTAAAAATGATTACAAATGATATGAGTGAAAACACAAAATATTTGAAGCTCAAGGATAGCATAAAAGCTAGGGGGAAGAATATAAGTGGGTTGCTTTAGCTTGGTTTTTCTTTCTTTTTCCTCTTCTTCTTCATTGCATTTGATTCTTAATCAAATGATTTTTTACTCTTCTCTTCCCTCACCCAAAATATGTTGGAGAAGTTCCTTTTATACTCAGAAAAAGTTTATAGCCGTTGGGGATGACTTGGTG
The DNA here is from genome assembly GCF_000208745.1 of Theobroma cacao. Lineage (NCBI taxonomy): Eukaryota > Viridiplantae > Streptophyta > Magnoliopsida > Malvales > Malvaceae > Theobroma > Theobroma cacao. The sequence continues at coordinate 14,025,808 of NC_030859.1, read as the reverse complement.
GAAGAACTAGTCATTTTTCTTGTCTTTTTCATGACTAACAGCTACTTTCTAGAACTTGGGAATCGACTTTTTCTTCTTGAGAAATTGATTCTTTTTTAAGTCTGGAGTATTTTGTCTTATAATAATTGATTAGTGCATTTATGAGAAGTTGATTCCTTTAGTCTCTAGAGCATTTTGTTTTGTAAGAATTGATCAATGCATTCTTGAGAAGTCGATTCTTCTTGCCTCTGGAGCATTTTGTTTTCTAGGAATCAATTTTTGCATTCTTGAGATATTGGTTCTTCTTCTTCCTAGATTTTTGAGAATTGATCTTTCTCTCCTCTAGAAGTCAATTTTTCTTACATTTTGGGTGTCCAATTCCAAATTTCAAATTCCTTTTTGCCCGCTCCAACTTCATTCATTCTCCAATCTTTTCTTCTTTTCCAAGTTACCAATTTTTTGTCTTGCAACTTCAAGGGAATTGATCACTTGATGCTTGAGAAGTCAATTCTTGCTCTTCCAATGGCTTTTGTTTCTTCAAGAATAAATGTTTCCTTTTCTAATAGTTGATTCTTTTACCATAACTTTGAGATTCAAAGTATTCAAAAGATTTTTTTTTTCATAAACAACTTCAAACAACAAGTTCAAATATTATTTAAGCAAGAAAATATTAAGGCACATCAAAAGCACTTAAGGTTCACTCAAACCATTTAAGGATTACTTAAACAAGAAATTTTGATAAATTTTTTCATTTCAAAACTGTAATCATTTTCAAGCTAATAAAACTAACAAGCTCCATCCTCCAAATCCTGAGTATTAGTTTGGCTCCCATTCCTTGTGAATTGACATCGTCGTTTCCTCCACTCCCTCTTTTGTGTTTTCGGCTTCCTTAAAAAAAAGAAGGATCCTTTCCTGGCTAGCACTAAACTTGACAGCAATTGAGCAAACTCTTTCCTCTCTTGGAGTTATTTAACATTCATCTTGTGTGAATCACTATTGAAGGTTGAACAATTAGACAGTTTGAGGCTTGTTACGACCCAAGCTTGGTGGAAAGAAGTTTTAAATAACTATAGTGTTGCGGCTTCTTGATTTCAACATTTAAGGCACACATGTACTATTTTCAACCAACTAGGTAGGATAATTTATATTAAACAAGCAAAGATAATCTTACTTGAGAGAATAGTTTTAAATTTCCACTTCTCATGTATTATGAACACATGATTTTTCCCAACACTTCAAATTTGGTTGATGTGTCTTTTGGTTTGAAGTACAATCCCATTTTTTTTATGTTGCTGCTAGAACCAATTTCATTTCCCCTTTTCTTTTTCAAGTGTAGAACCTCTCAAAGGGATTAAGCAAAGGTCTTCCCTGTATTAATATTCTTATAATGATATTTCTTAGAAAGGAGAAGTAAAAGGATGCAAAGTTATCTCATCCAAAGAGACATCCTAACCCATTGGATCAAAAAATCTCCTCCCTTCCTTCTGATTTTTTCCGACTAAAACCAGTATGATTTTTTAGTAACTGAACATCAAATCAGACAGACAAGAATATTAACAGAGTCCTGATAGCTTGCAGAGCAGAAAAGCAGAAAAGTTGCTAAGGAAATACATTAGTTAGTTCAGCAGCAGAAGCAGGGAACTTCCTACCGCCATCAAAAGAATGATTAGTTAAAAATCGTCATTTTATGCAAATATTGTAAATCAAGTCTTCTGGCTACTGTTTAAAGAAATTTTGGCAAATGTGGATGTCCAAGTTCGTCATCAATCATCATGGCCACCACCTTTAATTGTCATGTTCTGATTGGAGAAGACAAAGTAAATTGTTTAGCTTTTTGTAGCTGGTACAGAGGATAACAATTGCAGAAAGCATATGGCGCCAAACAAGGAAATGGAATGCTACTTTTCTCCTCTTTCTTTTAGGTACCACTGATTCCCTGGAATAGATATTGTCTCTCTCACCCAGAGGCATAGCATGAAGGAGGATTATGAACAGTCGCACAGCTAACTACTGTCAAATTTTGACCATTTATGCAACATGGATGTTATGTTTAGACAAATGAGCCTAGGGCACAAGGGCATGAGATTGGACCTTCCTTGGCAACTGCTTACAGCGCAAATATATGGTGTTCAGTATTGCAATGTTCTACTAGAAACACATAACTTAGCAGGAAAAAAAAGACCAAAATCTGCACAGAGCATTATCTAATCCTACCTGAAGCAACTTGGACACTTAACACACAAGAAGTAGATGATGTTGAAAATTGAACATGCCAAACATACCATCGTTCTCTCTTTAACATTTTCATACAACAACCAGCACACAGACGATGACTACTCTATCCTGATGAGGGTACAAAGCCTACATTTTGGTAGAACAGTTATCCTATTCACGCTGTATGATTTTCTTAGAGCAGTGCACTCAACATCTCATTCCAAATATCGGGCACTCCAGGGAGGCACCAGTGGCTACAGTCAGAGGAAAATTCTCTCGGGTGCTGCCTATCTGCTTGGTTCAAAGCCCTTCTGTAGACAGAAGGATGTCCATCTCTCCGGAAAGCTGACATTGTTGTAATGTCATGTAGATATACTGGAAATCTCATTCTTCTTAATACCCCTTGTAGCACTAGCACTTGTTCAGGAACATGTGGGTGACTGAAAAATGCAAGGGGACTTTTCTGGTTATAGCATTTCCAACCATTGTCTCTGCAATGAAAATCAGCTATATGTTAAGATAGCATTAAGAAATAAAGGAGCTGAAAGTGACATGAACTTAGGATTTGTTGATACCTGTTATGCCTAGGAGACATGCTTCTGAAAATAACTCTGGTCTTCCGAGGGTCAAGATTCAAATCTACCCACTTTGCCCATGTAGTGAGCCCTTTCTGGTATGCAATCATTGGGTTCATGTTTTTATACAGTGATTTTCCCTCCATGTAGTAATCCCACCTGCATTTGGGTTGTTGGAAGATAATTTTGCAATCACTTACTGCTCAGAATACTCACTACATGCATAAAATCTTTGAGAAAATTTGAAAATGAAGAAACGCATGAAATTTGGTCAAAATTAATAATTTGGGTCAATTTGTTTATACTAAATCCATAACAATCTATATTAAAACATGTCATTGGAAAAAATTTTGTTTTCCTTATAACTTCACCCCTAGAAAATATAGATGCATAGCTACATTTGCACAGATGAAAATTATATAGAAATATGAGAAGAGTATAGTTGTCAAATGTATCTTACGAACTCCATTGGTCAGAATGAGTCCACCAGTGTGCTGAGTCAAACACAAGAACATCAACTCCCCTCCAATATCTTGCATTCTCCTCAATCATATCCAAGTGCAAGACTCTCTTGTTTTGAGGTCCTTTCTTCAGTTCCACAAGCAGTGGAGCCCAAGAAAACTCAATTGATGTCTCAAAGTCCTAGAAACAACATGCTATGTTACTAATCTTCCAGAAAAAGAGGACAAAAGAAATTCAATGTACCATTTGCTTGTCCGGCAGGACAAAGGAAAAAAATGAAGTTCAAGTTTGGGATCCTCTTATACCTCCGACTTCATATTTAAAACCGAAGCAAGCTAATATATTCATTCACTTAGATATGTTTGCACATATGCATAAAGAGAATAGCTTACCAGGGCATGGAAGGCCATGGAAAGACCACTGTAGGTCACCTTTTTATGGCCCGTGGGTATGACTCCCTGCACTAGGCAGACCAGACTCTCCCACTGGTTCCTCATAATGGAATCACCTACGAGCATTATTCTTTTCCTTCTCATCTTTCCAAGAAATTTCAGTGCATCAAACCTGAATCAGAAAAGCAGGTGAAGAAAAATTACTGAAGCATTAATGCCTGGCACAAATGGAAGAGTACCTTGTCTAGTTTTAAGTTTTAAGTTTGAACCAACGGGTAATAAACGAATCCATTAATTATCACACCTGCTGTCACCATCCAACTTTTATTCTAATTACATTGATCATGATCTAAATTCTAACCTGCCTGGAAAGAGAATCAAACCCAGAACCTGCATCTCTGTTATGTCTAATCTAAATTCCTTTTCCATCCGGCCGGTTAAAGTAGAAACTAATTCTTTTTAAGTACAAGAGATGATGCAAATTAAGCTTGTAAACTGTACGTACTAGAGGTCTGAACTCTATAAGTACACGAGTAAGTAAGTACTGAGCTAAAAACGAAGTTGATATATAGTATTATATTCAAGTGGGTACCTTGGAAGAGAACAACCATTTGGCTTCCATTTCCACTTCTCATAGCCAGAATCGGGCCTTCCATTTCTTTGACAAGTTACTGCAGTACTAAGATAGGGGCAGTTTGAATCATACAAGGGATATGATTGATCATAAACCCATTTCCCAACTGAGAAATCACATCTCCCATGCGATTCCTGAGGCCTGGTTTGCACCATAACAACGTCTTCATTCTCTTCACTGTTGAGCCACGACGATGACTTGCCATGAAAGAAACAAACAAAAAGGCTGATGAAGAAGAGGGCCAAGTGGGTTTTAAGCCTGGCATTAGTAGCCATTGAAGAAGCCAAATGGGAATGGGAATGGGCGAGCACAGAAGCATATCAAATGCTCTTATTTTAAAGTTGTCAACAACGCAGGTTTCATTAAGGCATGAATTGCGGTAACATGGACCACATGTACTGGAAAGTAAAAGTGTCTTCTTTTCCACTCATTGCCAGTTTCTTCTTTCCTCCTTCATCCTAGAGGCTAGAGGTAAAGCAGTTTGGGTCTTCAAGCCATTTTCTTATCAGTATTCAAGAGTCCCCTCCTCTTTTTCCTTTCACCTTTCTACGTTGTGCTGACCATAATTTGAGAAAGGAAGGTTTGGTGGATAAGCTCGTAAAAGTTGATTGGAAGATAAAAAGTCAAATTAAATTTGGTCCCGTGACTTGCGGATTTTAACTTTTAAAGGCCATGCATATGATTTCTTAGTGCCTTTATTCGTTTTGGCTAAATACTAAAACAGGGTCATTTACTTCTGCAAATCCCTCAAATAAGTTTTCATCTTCCTAGTGTATTCAATTCAACCCTTGAGTATTATTATTATTTTTGGTCAAGCTCTTATTTTGCATGAAGACCATTAAAATTCGTTATTTTTATCACGTCAGCCTATACATGGTTGCTATCTCTACCATGTAAACATCTCCATGGCATGCAGTTGGCAAAAGAGGATTTTTTAGACATTGATGTGTCATTCCATGTATATCAGTGCTACATGCTAATTTAGAACGAATTTTAATAATTTTTCACGTGAGCACTGATTTAAAATGATAATGACCACGTGGATGTTGACGTGACGAATACAACAGATTTTAGTGATTTTCATGTAAAATAAGAGTTTAATTAAATAAATATGATATTTTAAGGGCTTAATTGGATGATATAAAGTATAAGAACTTATTTATGAGATTTGAGAAAGAATAGGAACCAGTTTAGCATTTTAACCTTCAATTTCTTTGCTTTGGATATCTTTCAAAAGAGAAGAATAATCATAACATCAGCAAATGCAAGCAAGCATGCCGGGTCTCCCTAAGACCCACCTTTGTTGTTATGTATTTACCTTTTACTTTTTGTGTCAAAAGTTTACCTAACCATATGGATACATGATTATATAGGTAAGTTTCAATTACTGTGTTGTTTCTTGATGGTATGATGCCTAAGTTTATACCGGTCAAAACTATTTTCATACGATTATTTTGACTCTTTAAATGTTCCTCATTTTTAATCTTGAGGTACAATCTTTTCTCCCCCCTTTAATGTTTATTATTGAACATTTTCTGTAATTGGGTTTAATATATTTTTTTATATAATTTTTTACCAAAACATTTAATCCTAGATTTTGGAGTATGGAAGATTGTGGACAACTCTAATCGGTACTCCAAATGAGAAGGAACAAGAACCAGTTCAAGAGTGAATCCAGAACTAATTCCTTAGAGGCTTTTAAGCAATTGAGATTGGCATTTAAGTATAGGTAACTCTAAACTTATTGACTTGTCTTCAATGTATCAAGACTTTTGACCTCTATTATATTCCTCTATTGTTGCTTGGTATGTTATGATACTTTATAATAAACAATATTGATCTTTAGTGGTGAATTTTTTGTCACATGCTTTTTGAACAATTTTTTTTCATAAATGTGTACTTCTAGGGTAGTAGGAACTTCTTGTTTATATATGAAATTAAAAGTGCTTAGCCCATAGTGTATATGACTATCTCAACACATACATCTCATGGTATTCATTCATAACCTCATAAATCACTCACATACTTAACCCATAGTGTATATGACTATTCCAACACATACATCTCATAGTATGCATGTTACAATCGCATAAATGGAGCTTAAGCATCTAACATTCTTATCATGGTACATTGTATCTAACATGTGCATAATAACATTCATACATTAACTATAGAAATATCTAGTACCCATACTAGCTTGAAGGCTGAAGTAATCGAGTGGACTACAAACATAAAAGAGCTTGTCTCATTTTGTTGAAAACTAATATATAGTAGCATATTTACATACATAATAGATTCGTAAACAATTTGAAAATCATTGTGTCACACATATCACAATCATTATCAAATCCAGTCATTTGAACTTTTCCTTGAAAATTTCATAAAACCTTGTAGTTCAAATCTTTTGATAAACTATTTATGGAAATAAGTTTTCGACAAGCTTAATCAACCATTTCCATAAAAATCATGCTAACTTTACGTAATACTTGAAAAAGTGTATCCACTCACCTAATTGGAGAGTCGATTCCTAGCTCCAATCACAACTCCGTTTCAGTGATATTCGTGAAGTTTTTAAGTGTTCCTTTTATACAACAATCATCATAATCATTTCCTAGAATAAAAATCTTGTAATAATCATTTCAAGTACTTTTGAAACTACTTGCTTTTAGTTAAACTAATTTTCTAGCTAAAACCCATGCTTAGAAACCCATAAATCTTTCATCAGTATCTTAGGTAAGCTTAAATGCTCAAGAAAATCACAAAACCTTTAAGTTTTAATCACCAACAAAAAATCTAGGGAATAAAACCATATTTTCAAAAACTTGAAATCAAGATTTAAAGTTTTCAAAGCTTAAAAATATCACCTTATTCATAACAACTCAAGACCACATCATTTAATCATAAAAAATGAAGATTTGAGTTAAAATGAGTTGAAAGGATTTGAGTTGACAGAAATACCTTTAAAAAATGGATGAGGATTGAATACTCTCGAAAAATGTGAGGTATTCATAGTTTTGAGTGTGAAAATAGAATTCTGCCCTTTTTATTTTTTAAAATTGATGAAATGTATCAATACCTTTGGGCCATATATCGATATATTGGGTTCTAGAAAAATTGTATCAATACATTATGAACATGTATTGATACATTTGAAACAGAATGCAGTTTCTAAGATAGATTATCTATAAAACCTACCCAGCTTATTTATATTAAATAACCTTTAAGTAAATGTTCTCATTTTTCCTTCTTTCCTTTTTACTCTTTATTTACTTAAGAAATTTTATATAAATAAGCAAACAACCCCCCCATTTGGATTCAATAAAGTATAAAAAAATCAAAATCCAAAAGAATAAAAATCTAAATTTTGGTTTCAAGGATAAAATCAAAAAAGTTCGACTAAAATGAAATTTGCGGTTTCCATTTACCATAGCAAACATACTCCAAAAATTATGAAAAAATCAGTTTTGGTCATCTAAAAATCAAGGGAACCATTACCATCATTTTTTATTTTTAAAAGATTATTCTATAAAAATCATATATTTTGACCCCTTCAAAACTTAGAAAATTTTCTACTTCAAAAGTGACAAACAACCAAAAGTGTGAATGAATCCTTTTGAAAGTTAAAACCAAGTTTGATATTTAATATGTAATTTATATGCTTAGCTAAGGATTTCTTAACTTATCCTCTTACTCAATGTGGGATTTCACGTGGGTGCTATATATATTCTAAGCCCATACTAAGAGTTTTTAACCTAAAATAGTTTTGTTTAGATAGAATTAGGTTAAGTTGGGTTATAAATAGTTAGCTTAAGGTGAAGTTAGCCACATACACACATTAAGGAGAAATTTTGAGAGAGATTCAAGAAGTTAGAAGTTGAGGTTGAAGATTGAAGATCAAGGTTGCAATATTTATTTTCTTGCTTAGTTTTTATTATTCTTGTTATTCTTGATGGCTAAACTTCATATGTTTTTATTTACTTTTGCAATTATGAGTAGCTAAATTTATTTTTCTAGGATTGTAATTGAACTCACATGTAGTTAAAATTTTTAATCTCTTTCTAACTTATTTTCAATGGGATAGAATTGTTTGTTTGAATTTGTTCTTAATACTTTTAATTACCTGATCACTAATTAAATTGATCTAGAAACTTAAACAAACATTGGAAAAGGAGTTTAATGTAGATAAAATTAGAAGAGCATATGATCATATTTATTTGTTTAGATGAATAAATTGATTTGTGTATAGGATAGGAATATACCCATGTGCTCTATGTAGTCAGTGTTAGAGCCTAAACTTAATGAGTCTATTTTAATTTCAATTTACATAGGAATATAGTGTTTTGGTTAAAGTATATATTTTTATAAGAGACTCGGGAGAGCATTATAAATAATTGAAGACTCTAGGTCAACCCATTGGAATAAGTTACGAAAGAGAGAGGTAAAATTTAGATGAAGTGTGAGGGATATTATAATCGTAGGCCTTTTTAATTTTTTTTTAATTGGGGGAAGGGGGATCCAAACCCTGTTATTTAAACATGAGACTATGCACCAACCAACGAGCCAAATGCTCAGGTGCGTATCCAAAATATTCCTAAAAATAGAAAATAAAAAGAAAAGAGATGCGAAAAGCCCAAAATATTCCTTAAAAGAAGAAAATACAAAGGCAGAGAAACCAAGGTTTGGGATATTAAAGGGAAAAGACAAAAAAAACCTCCAAAAATTAGACAAAATCTAATTGCTGATAACTCTATTATATAGAGTTATTTAACCACATTTTGAGATGTTAATGTAGTTAAGTCCTTATGTTTAAGGTAGTCTTTAGACATTTTTTATGTTTTTAGTTGATCAGTTTAAACCATGTTAACTTAGTTTAATTCAAGTAATTCTAGTTTATTTTCATGTTGAAAGCCCTATTTTAAGCTAATGCTGATTTAGTCCTTGTGTTGGTAGGTTTTCAAATACATAAAGTTAAATGGTGATGAACTATGCAATGGAGCATATTTTCACTAAATATGTTGTGGTAATTCAGACATAACTCGAACTTCAAAGATTTAATAAATGTGATTCTTAGACCATAAGAAAGATAAGAGGTAGACTTACAACTTTCATGTTTAGCATTTTGCCTCAGCCTCTAGATAGGAGAAAATTGCATTGCAAGATGAGATACTGTAGCAATTTGCACCAAGGTAGGACAAGGAGCAATGTTGTGGCCTTGCAAGGCTCAAGGTCATAGCGCCCAAGGGAAGCAACATTGCTCCTATACACATTCTTGAGAGCTTGGTGCCGTGGCACTCGTGGAGGATGGCCGCATGCTAGCTGGAAAACATTGAAAAAAAATCCAAACGTGGAGCGCCGTGGTAGCCAAGAAGCAAGGCCGCGACGCTCCAACGTGTTTCAATAGGATTCAACTATTTGGGAATTGAATTTTTAGGGCTTTTTAGACGCTATAAATATGTAGTTTTCAATTGCTGAATGAGAAAGACTGAGAGTAAACAAACAACAGTTTTTGAGAGAGAACAAAAAGGTTCTCCAACAAGAGAAATGAGAAGAAATCGAAGATAACCAAAGATCAAGAATCACAAGAGGCTTTGATATTCTTTTTAGTTCTTCATTTCTTTCTTCTTTTTTTGCTATAGAAATGATCTTTTCTTTTAAAATGGTTATGTTAGTTGTAGAAAAAATGATTAACTAAATTTGTTTTCTAGGATTATGGGTTATTTCATTATATAGTTTGAATATATGATTTCTCTTTACTTCGAATTAATGGATGATGCATAGTTTATTCAATTCTGCGCTTATTGCTTTTCACTACTTGATCACTAATTGAAATGTATTGGGTTTCTAATGTAACTCGATGGAGGGAGTTTAAAATAAACCATTGTTTTGAATAGCCTATGTTTGATTCACTTCAGAGTTAGGTGATAGTTTCGTATTTAGGATAGACATATACCTAAATTCTTAGATAGCCAAATTAGAATGCAAATGTAATGAACCTTTTCTAATTAATTTACGTAGACATATGGAGTTAGTTTTGAAAGGCATGTGTGCAAGATCTTGACAGAGACTTGTATTAATATGAATTATAGGTTAGCCATGTATCCCATTGATTTAAGTTAAGGAGAATGATTAAATCTAGATGAAATTTTGAGACACCATAGTTTTAGGTTTTCAATTAATATTTTTCTTAGTAAAATTTTCTTTTATTTTATTTTCTTAGTTTTAATAATTACTGTTATCGTAATTAACTTTTCGAAACCGAGTGCTTGGATAAGATCAACTTTGTTATAAATTAAATATTTAGTGAAAATAGGTATAAATCTCTGTGGGAAACGATACTTAACTTACTTTTATATTACTTGTATAGCCACGTGCACTTGCATGCATTAAACCGACAACAATTGCCTCCTAAACCCACCAAAAAAATCCTACAGAACAACTCTCACTCAATTAGAGCGCTACATCTCAACCAATTGAACTATTGATATCACGACCTGGAACTCCCCTCGAGCCCGTGATAATCGTCGCGATGCCCTGATCGACATTCATTACCCGAAATGTCAATCGAAACCCCGCAAAGCTTTAATATCAGCTTCTCATTTCCCCTGTGAGTAACTGTTGCCAAATACCATGTTCTAAAAGATTTTAAACTTTTTCCAACTTAAAACAAATAAAATAATAATTTTCGTCTCATAGGGGTATTTTGGTCATTTTTCCTAAAAATTTCGAAACTTGCTAAAATGTAATATACAAGTACAAAACACATATTTCATAATCAAAATGAGTTTAAGAGTATAAAATCTTCATTTAAAACGAAATTATGCTTATTTGGATATAATAGAAAAATAAAAGAAATTTAAGTGAAATATTCTATTTTCTTATAAAACAATATTTTTAGAACAGTGTATAAATAATTTTTTTCACAGCGTAAAAGCAAAATAAATTCCTATATACAGTAGTACAGATAACTGGAGTATGAAATTTAATTTACAGTAACAAGTGGGACCCTCGAATATTCAAAAGTAAAGAGGACTGTGAACCTACAGTTGGGAAAATGCAATTCCAATGGTAGTCCTCGATGCTATCAGCTATCTACAGTCTATTCTGAGCCTGAAATGGGTGGAAAGGAGGGTGGTGAGATTATAAAATCCCAGTGAGTAAACAAATACCATTTAAAATATCTAAAGTCGAGTAAATGGAGACAGATAAAATAAATCATCATACTTTAATTTATCATCTTTCAACTCATTTCAACCAAATAAAATTCAATTCATTTAAATTGAGTAATCAACATGGCTTATGAATTTCTTAAAACTTTGGCTCGTGCCAAAAATCATTTTCATACCCAGTTATCAGGGATGCCTTGATCCAGGGCTATCCCAACCGAGTCCACCAAGGCTATTAAAAAGTAATGTACTCATAAATCATGTTTTTATTTTGAAAATATAGCCGTTCTTTGGCGTTGGCTGAGTTCCCCTTCAGGTTGTGGTTTGACGTGAAGTGAACTCTAAAATGTTAGCTTAAGGAGTTATCCACCCACGCCTCTTATATTGAGGTAAGATATAACGGGGTTTATCGTGCCCCTCAATAGGCTGGTCCACGAAAACCCGCCACTGTAGTAAGCTCATCATTATCCCACCAATCAATAAAATTCAATAACATGATTTGGCAATTTTATCATTATCCAGCCTATCAAGGCAAACAACAGTTTATACATTTCAACACAAATACCAATTCAGCCATTCATGCCAATATTGTCATAAGCCATTCGATTCAAATCATAAATTTTACAACATAATAAAAGGTCTCCAATTACTTTGTTTTTCAAAATCATTATTCAATTTCAAGACAATTTATAAAATCTTTTTATATAAACACATTTTGTTTGTAAAACACAAAGATTTATCATTTAAACTTATTTTCATAAAATTTCACTAAATCGAATAAAAACCACTCTAGATAATTAAGACGATAGTAAGGTTACTCACTATTTCAAGAGTCGAATTTCTATAGTACTCAAACTATCGATCCTCGGGTACAATTTCTTTTCCCTTGTCGGAGGACTCACCACCTTGACACAGTATAAAATCGAGAAACTTACTACATTGGTACTAAATCAAAATTAAACTAATTTAGACTAATGCATGATATGGAATGCAAAATGTCCGATTAATCGCTTAAATGTGATATTCGACCTAAGTCACACTATACTCGGTCTAATCGGCTAAAATCTCCAATTTAACTCCAAATCAATTCTTCTCACTTTCTACAATCAAATTATACCTAAATTACCTCAGTGACTGTGAATGAGATTCAATTTATGTCATGACCCGATACTCCCCTCGAGTCCGTGACAACCGTCGCGACATCCCGACCGACACTCATTATCTCGAATGTCAACCGGAACCCCGCAAGGCTTTAATATCAACTTCTCATTTCCCCTGTGAGTTACTGTTGCCAAATACCACGTTCTAAAAGATTTTAAACTGTTTTCAACTTAAAACAAATAAAATAATAATTTTCATCTCATAGGGGTATTTTGGTCATTTTTCTTAAAAAATTCGAAACCGGCTAAAATGTAATTTATAAGTACAAAACACATAATTCATAATCAAAATGAGTTTAAAAGTCTAAAATTTTCATTTAAAATGAAATTATGATTAATTGGATATAATAAGAAAGTAAAAGAAATATTAAGTAAAATTTTCGATTTTCTTATAAAACTATATTTTTAGAGTTATAAGTAAATAATTTTTGTAGTGTAAAAGTTAAAAAAATTCATACATACTATAATACAGTAAGCCAAAGTATTTAATTTAATTTACAATAATAAGTGGACCCCCGAATAACCAAAAGTAAAGAGGACTGTGAACCTACGGTTTAGAGAATGCAAATCCCACAGTAGTCCTCGATGAGATCAGCTATCTATAGTCTAATCTGAGCCTGAAATGGATGGAAAGGAGAGTGGTGAGATTATAAAATCCCAATGAGTAAACAGACATCATCATAAACATCTAGAGTTGTGTCAAACCCTGCTTTGTTAAATAATTATAATGTCATTCACATGCTCGATAGAATGTTTGTATATTTAGGAAGTTCGAGAAATCGTTAAAAGACGATATTGCCCCTAATGGTATCATTAAGTCGATTAAGCCTCGAACTAGTTCAAATAAGAATTTTAAGGTGAAATTAAGAGTTTCACAGTTCAGGGATGACTCAAAATGGTAATTAGGAGTTCGAGGATCAATTCGGAGTCAAATTGAAATTTTCACTATATAGGGGTAAAATTGTAATTTTTCCATATGTGGACAAAATTTGAGATTTTGAGAGAATTTAGATCACATTTGACAAATTGGAGAATGGTATGAGTATAAGGGATGAAAAATATGTCTATGGGCAATTTTTCATTTTTTTGGGGTAAAAATGTAATTTTTCACTTTACGGGGGTAAAAGTGTAATTTTTAAAAATTTACTCCACCAAAACTTTGGAAAAGTCTAGAAATTTCATGGAAGACATGGATAAGTGAAGAGGATTGAGTGGTAGAAAAAGAAAGTCAAAAAGATGGCTAGAAAAAAATAAAATAATAAAATATTCAAAAGGTAAATAAAATAATAATATTTTATTAAGCCTATTAAAAGGCTTGAAAATTCCAGAATTCTTCATT
>NC_030859.1:14008039-14010334 GCF_000208745.1 Theobroma cacao | reverse complement strand
TATTGAGATATAACGTTTTTATATTGTCTCCATCTACTCGGCTTTAGATGCTTTTGATGGTAATTGTTTACTCACTGGGATTATGTAATCATAATCTCACCCCTCTTCCTATCCATTTTCAGGCTCAGGACAGTTTGTTGATAGTTGATTAAGACGAGAATTAATCTCGGAGTTGCATCATAGAAAGTAAGGGTTTGTAGCCCTACATCTTCTTAGTCAGTTGGGGGCCCACGTGTCACTGAAAAAGTAGTTTTATTCTTCAGTTATTTGATTTAAAGTACGTAGGAATATATTTAGCTTTTACACCATGTTTTTGGCGAGTTTCGATATTTTTGAAGAAAAATGACGAAAATGCCCCTGTGAGCCAGAAAATAATATTTTATTATTTTGAGTTGGAAACAACTTATGTTTTCTTGAAATGTGAGATTTAATAACTGTCGCTCACCGGGGAGATGCGGAAGTTGATGCTAAGCCTTGCGGGATTTCGATCGGCATTCGGGGTAATGAGTGCTTATCGGGACGTCGCGGCGGTTGTCACGGGCTCGATGAGAGTTTCGGGTCGTGACAAGTTGAGTACATGGAGACAATAAAATAAATCATTGTAAATCGGGTCACAGCATTAGAACACATTTCATTCAAAATACGTAAAGAGACTTATGAATCTCATAAAAACTAGGATTGTGCAATAAATCCATTCTCAAGGACACCTTGGCCGAGGCATCCTACCAAGATTGCCAAAGTTGTTAAAAATTCACATTTCGCATAAAACACATTTTTTTTCATTTAAAAGTACAGTCGTTCCTTGGCGTTGGCTGAGTTCTCCCTCACGTGGTGGTTTAGCATGAAGTGAACCCTAAACTTTACCCCAGGAGATACCCTACGCGCCACTCCAAACGAGGTAAGAATATAATAGGGTTTATTGTGCTCCTCTAAAAGGCTGGTCCACAGAAACCTCCTACTGTAGTGATTAATTAATATATAATTCACCATATAATAAAGTTTTAACAGCATGACAGGGCTAATGAAATACTACCCAGCCTGCAAGGGTAAAATAAAACAATTCATCCAATTCATAAAACACAGCCCAACCAGTCATGCCAACACAATAACAATATAACATAAGCCATCAATTTAAACAATCAAATTGCCACAATTAACAGTCTCCGTGTACTCTATTTTTCAAAATCATTATTAATTTCAAAACAATTTATAATTTAATTTCATTAGAAAACCTTTATTCAAAAAACATGAAAATTTACCTTTAAATCTATTTTTCCATAGAATTCATGAAATCATCTAAAAACCACCCTAGATAATTAAAATGACAATAAGTTTACTCACAATGTCTAGAGTGCAGATTTTCGAAATACTCAGACTACTGGTCCTCGGGTGCAATTCCCTTGCCTTTATCGGAGTACTCACCACCTTGACACAGTACAAAATCGAGAAACCCACTACATTGTTACTAAATCGAAATAAAACTAATTTAGACTACTAGTGCATGATATGGAATGCAAAATGCACGAATAACCATCTAAATTTCGGTACTGGCCAAATTCATCTTATCACCCGATTAATTACTAACGCGTCCAATTTAATCCCAAATTACTCCATTTCTTTTCTAATACCTCAATTCACCAAACATTTTTCAAATAACATCAATTTCAGCATCAAAACCCTCCCATTTCTTCATGGAAAAATTCGACCATTACAGTGCACTAACACCGTGATTTTTCCTACTTAATTTTCTAACCATTATTCATCATTTTCTAAGCCATTTCTCTTGAAATAACAACAATCCATCACTCACACACATCAAGGAAGATTCGGCCTATGAAGATTCATGGGGAAAATGGATTCATTTCTTGTTGTTTTGTTTCTAAATATGCTAAACTAACTAAAAACACTAACATATCTTAAAATCAAATCAATCCAACATCTTTCTCTCTCCTAACCCATTTTGACCAGCCATGAATTCATCATGAAAACATGTAATTTAAGCATGGGAAATAAGGAGAAATGCTTAAGAAAAATAGATTTCAAGCTTAAGTTGAAAAATCCTACCTTTTTCACTTGTTTTCATTGATTTTCCACACTTTTTCTCTTGACATTCTTCACCTAGGGTTTGTTCTTCCTTTCTTTCCCTCTCTTCCTTGCTTGGCCAAATATTTGGAGAGTAATGAGCTGATTTATGCTGATTTTTAAGTTAAATAATAAAATATCTTAAGCTTGACACTTGTCATTTTCTTATTGGTCCATTTTTAAAACTTTAAAAATTTTAAACCTTTTATCTCC
>NC_030859.1:13899744-14004585 GCF_000208745.1 Theobroma cacao | reverse complement strand
GGCCACTAATAACTTTCTTTAATAGTCCGATACATCTTGGTGCTTTCGGGATGTAAAGCGTAGGCGGAAGAATGAGCTTCCTCCAAAATAGCTCGTCTCAACTGATCATCCTTAGGGACACAAATTCGGTCTTTAAGCATCAAAGTACCATCATCGCTGAGTCTAAACTCACTAGCTTCTCTATCTTGTAGCTTTTGAACTTCTTGTTTCAACCAATCATCAGATTTCTGCAATTCTCTGATCTGATTCAACAATGAAGGTCTCACGACGAAACTAGCAAGTAGGGTTCCATCCTCACCATTATTCAACTGGATCCCTAGAGATTTCATCTCAAGTAACATCGAAAAATAAGAACTCTGAAGTGTTGCTAACGACGATGAGGATTTACGACTTAAGGCATCTGCTACAACATTTGCTTTTCCCGGATGATAATCAATCACTAAGTCATAATCCTTAATCAACTCCAACCATCGTCTCTGTCTCAAGTTAAGCTCTTTCTGGGTGAGCAAATACTTCAAACTCTTATGATCAGTAAAAATTCGGCAATGCTCACCATAAAACTAATGTCTCCAAATCTTCAATGCAAAGACTACTGCTGCTAACTCCAAGTCATGAGTAGGGTAATTCATCTCGTGCTTCTTCAACTGCTGGGAAGCATAAGCTATTACCTTCTCGTCCTGCATCAACACACACCCTAATCCCAACTTAGATGCATCGCTATATACCACAAATTCTTTTCCACTAACAAAAAGTTTTAAAACAGGAGCGGAGGTTAACCGGTTCTTTAGCTCCTGAAATCAATTCTCACAAACATCATCCCACTCAAACTTAACTCCTTTACGAGTCAAACGAGTCAAAGGAGCTGCTATCACAGAAAATCCCTAAACAAATCTCCGATAATAATCGGCTAAGCCAAGAAAACTACGAATCTCTGTAACCGTTCTTGGTTGCTCCCATTGTAAGATTGCCTCTATCTTCTTAGGATCGACATAAATTCCAGCTCCGGATACCACATGTCCCAAGAAAACCACTTCCTTCAACCAGAATTCACATTTAGATAACTTGGCATAGAGTTGTCTCTCGCGCAAAGTTTGCAACACAATGCGCAAATGGGCAGCATGTTCATCATCATTCTTCGAATAAACTAGGTTGTCATCGATGAATACTATCACAAACTTATCCAAGTATGGATGGAACACCCTGTTCATAAGATCCATAAAAACTGCCGGGGCATTAGTCAAACTAAACGGCATCACCAGAAACTCATAATGCCCATAACGCGTCCTGAAGGCAGTCTTGGGTATATCCTGCTCCTTAATCCTCAACTGATAGTACCCAGATCTCAAATCAATATTAGAGAATACCATAGCACCTTGTAA
Source organism: Theobroma cacao (assembly GCF_000208745.1). Taxonomy (NCBI): domain Eukaryota; kingdom Viridiplantae; phylum Streptophyta; class Magnoliopsida; order Malvales; family Malvaceae; genus Theobroma; species Theobroma cacao. The sequence goes on along the minus strand of NC_030859.1, from coordinate 14,003,206 downwards.
TTGATCAAAAAGATCATCTATCCGGGGTAAAGGGTATTTATTCTTGATGGTCACTCGGTTCAACTGACGGTAATCGATACACAATCGAAGAGTGCCATCCTTTTTCTTTACAAATAGGACTGGTGCTCCCCAAGGAGAAATGCTAGAGCAAATGAAACCTTTATCCACCAAATCTTGCAACTGGACTTTCAGTTCCTTCAACTCTGCTGGAGCCATTCTATATGGAGGAATAGAAATAGGTGCGGTACCCGGAAGTAAATCAATAGGGAACTCAAGCTCTCGATCAGGAGGTAGTCTCGGTAAATCATCAGAAAATACATCAGGAAACTCACTTACTATTGGGACATCCTCTAACTTAGGTTCCCCCTTTGAAGTATCGATCACGTATGCCAAATAAGCTGGATACCCTTTTTGCACTAATTTCGAAGCTTTGATGGCTGAGATTACACAAGATGGTAATACTCGACGTTCCCCTACAAACACAATCTTTGCTCCCTCTGAATTCTGAAGAATAACTTCCTTTCGGAAACAATCCACGTTCACCCGATGTACAGTTAACCAGTCCATACGCAATATTAAATCAAAATCCAAGATCTCTAGAGGAATTAAGTCACCCATAAATTCTTCCTCACCTACCCTTACCCCACAGTCTCTATAACAAGTATTTCTAATCAACTGTTCTCCTAGAGGGGTATGCACTACAATTTCTCCCTCTAATGGTGACAGGTTTCTATCAGCAATTGATGCAAATGTCGTACTCACATAAGATCTATCTGAGCCAGAATCTATCAAAACATAAGCATCTTTATCAAATAAAGACATAGTACCTGTCACTGCTCCAGGTCGGACTCGTGCCTCATCTTCTGTCACAGCAAAAACTCTTGTCGCGGTACGAGTCTGTGGTCTCGAAGGTGGATGTGACGGGGTATTACTCTCCACACCAGACCGTATGGCTACTCCCTGTCTCTGTGGTAACCCAGAAGAATCTCTCCTCTGTATATCTGTGCGAGCTGGTGGAGATGATGCAGCTACAGTGGCTCGTCCTAACTGTGGGCAATTACTCCTAATGTGACCCGTCTGTCCACATTGGAAACATCTTGTTGGCCCTCTACATAGCCCACTATGATAATTCCCACAATTTCTGCATCTGTCAAAACCTCCGAGACTCTTCCCAGAACCAGTCATAGCAGATCTGCTAAACCTCGAAGGTCTCTGCTGTGATGGTGGAAATGGAGGTCGAGGAGATGTCACGGAAACAGAAGTAGTGCTCCCTGAAGTCGCTGAGTCCTTGCCTCTTTTTACTGGCTGACTAGAAGACATACCAGGATTCCTCCTTTTTGCAAACTCAGTCCGAATCCTTCTATTCTCAGTCGCGAGCTTCTCAGCCCGTAAAGCCATCTGTACCACCTCCTTATGTGGCTCCCTACCAATCACTGTCATTCGCTCTCTGATCTCATTACGGAGCCCTTCCTCGAAATAGCTGGCCTGATCCTGCTCAGATTTCACCAGATCCGGCACATATAACATCAACTCGTTAAAACGAGTCTCGTACTCCTCTACAGTTAGATTTCCTTGTTTCAAACTCAGAAATTCTCTCTTCTTTTCTTTTTGATGGAAATAAGTGAAATACTGACCATCGAATTCCCTGAGAAAATCGGACCATGTCTGAGGAGTAGCGGAACGGGACTTCACCGAATTCCACCAAGTACGAGCCCTCTTCTCTAATAATCTCGTAGCCACCATCAGCTTCATGTCATCATCTAATCCCATATCAGAGAGAGTCTCGGACACCTGATTAATCCAGTCCTTTGCCACAGTGGCATCCAACTCACCAGTGAAAGATACACAACCCAATTGCCTAGCCTCCTTCAGCTTCTTGGAAATGGATACATCTTGTATTGGTGGTGGAACTAAAGGAGTAGCTGGAGGCACTACAGGTGGAACTTGACCAGTCTGAGCTTGACCAGCCATTGCTGCAAAGAAAGCTGCCAATGCCTGTGCTGCCTCAGTAGGCATGGCGGGAATACCAGTAGGTGGCTGAGGAGATGGAGGATGTGGAGGACTATCGGCCTGCTCAGCAGCAGGTGCTGCCCGAATGGTAGATGCAGCTGATTCCTCCTCTACTGTATCTGGCTGATGACGTTGGGAACGACCTCTTCCCCTCCCAACCGATCTAGTGAGAGGTGGGCGTCCGCGTCGAGGAGGCATTATAATATATATAAAAAAAATACGAGCAAGTTTAGGTAACCTTAGGCTCTATATGCAAATGCATGCATTCTATTCAACCTAACCTAACTTAACTTAATCCGGGGCCACACTGATATTGTAAATATTTAAAACAACTTTAAAACTAAAAACTTTGATCTTGAAAACCAAAAGCTCTGATACCAATCGAATTGTCACGACCCGGTACTCCCCTCGAGCCCGTGACAACCGCCGCGGTGTCCCGGTAGACACTTATTGCCCGGAATGTCAACCCGAAACCCCGCAAGGCTTTACTATCAGTTTCTCTGTTCCCTTGTGAGCAACCATTGTCAAATATCGTGTTCTAAAATATTTTAAGCTGTTTCCAACTTTAAACAAATAAAATATTAATTTTTCGTCTCACAAGGGTATTTTGGTCATTTTTCTCAAAAATTTTAAAACTGGCTAAAACGTAATATACAAGTACAAAACACACAATTCATATTCAAAATGAGTTTAAAAGTCTAAAATCTTCATTTAAAACGAAATTATGGTTATTTGAATATAATAAGAAAATAAAAGAAATATTAAGTAAAATATTCTATTTTCTTATAAAACAATATTTATAGAGTTATACGTGAATAATTTTTATAACGTAAAAGCTAAATAAATTTATACATACTTAAATACAGTAAGCCAAAATATTTAATTTAATTTACAATAACAAGAGTGCCCCCGAATAAACAAAAGTAAAGAGGACTGTGAACCTACGGTTTGGAAAATGCAGATCCCACTGTAGTCCTCGATGAGATCAGCTATCTACAGTCTATACTGAACCTGAAATGGGTGGAAAGGAGGGTGGTGAGATTATAAAATCCCAATGAGTAAACAAACATCATCATAAACATCTAGAGTTGAGTACATGGAGACAATAAAGTAAATCATCATAAACTGGGTTATAGCATTAGAACACATTTTGTTCAAAACACGTAAAGAGGCTTATGAATCTCATAAAAATCTAGGCTTGTGCCATAAATCCATTCTCGGGGACACCTTGGCCGAGGCATCCTACCGAGACCGCCAAGGCTATTAAAATTCACATTTCACATAAATCATGTTTTTGTTTTGAAAACATAGCCGTTCCTTGGCGTTGGCTGAGTTCCCCCTCACGTGGTGGTTTAGCGTGAAGTGAACCCTAAACTTTACCCCAGGAGATACCCTACGCGCCTCTCCGTTCGAGGTAAGAATATAATGGGGTTTACCGTGCCCCTCTAAAAGGCTGGTCCACAGAAACCCCCTACTGCAGTGATTAATTAATATATAATCCACCATATAATAAAACTCAATAACATGATATGGCAATTTTGTAATTCGTAGTTTTTCAAGGTAACCAAACAATTCGCATTTCAATACAATTGCCAACTAGCCAATCATGCTCGATTTATCATAAGCCAGTTAATTTAAACAATCAAATTGCCACAATTAACAGTCTCCGTGTACTCTATTTTTCAAAATCACTATTAATTTCAAAACAATTTATAATTTAATTTCATTGAAACTCATTTATTCATAAAACATGAAAATTTATCTTTTTAAATTCCTTTTTCCATAGAATTCATGAAAGCATCTAAAAACCACCCTAGATAATTAAAATGACAGTAAGTTTACTCACAATGTCTAGAATGCAGACTTTCGAAGCACTCTGTCTACTGGTCCTCGGATGCAATTTCCTTGCCTTTATCGGAGGACTCACCACCTTGACACAGTACAAAATCGAGAGTTTCACCAAGTTGGTACTAAATCAAAATTAAACTAATTTAGACTACCAATGCATGATATGGAATGCAAAAATGCACTGGTAACTATCTAAACCCGGTATTGGCCTAATTCGTCTTATCACCCGATTAAATTCCTAACGGGTCCGTTTAAACTCCAATTTAATTCTTTTCAGTTTCTATACCTCAATTGCACCCAAATTAACTTAATGTCCCTCAGTGTGGTGCAAATTATCAGTCCCAACAGCAAATTACGAAAATACCCCTAGTGGGTAAAAATTCGTATTTTTGCTCCGAAAATTCCCATTATTTTTCTAGGCTCATAATTCATTATTCCTTAACCAATTCTCCTAGAATAAAATCAAACTCATCCTCACTCACTACATGGTAAATTCAGCCATTAATGGTTGGGGGAGAAAATAAATTCTTTTCTTGTTGTTTTGTTTCTAAATATGCTAAACTAACTAAAAACACTAACATAAATTAAAATCAAATAAATCCAACAACTTTCTCTCTCCTAACCCATTTTTTCAGAATTGAATTCATCATGAAAACATGTAATTTAATCATGGAAAATAAAGAGAAATGCTTGGGAATAAGAAAACTCAAGCTTAATAGAAAAAACTCACCTTTTTCACTTAATTTCCTTGAAAATTCACACTTTTTCTTTGATTTTCTCTCTCTAGGGTTTTGTTTTTGTTTTCTCTCTCTTCTTGCTGGTTTGGCCGGCCATGGGGTGGAAGATGGGCTGATTTTGTGCCTTTTAAAAAGGAAAATAATAAATTAATAAAGGCATGACACATGGCATCATGTCATTGGCCCGTTTTTAAAATTTTAAAAATTTAAACATTTTATCTCCACCACATGTTTAGTCAAGGGTCAAAGATGAAGAAAAGGAAGACCATGTGCTGGAAAAAATATCCTGGTGGTGGAAAATTACAATTTTGCCCCTGAGGTGGCAAAATTACCATTTTACCCCTATACTCCAAATTATACCGAAATTAAAATTTTTCACTTCTAAACCTCAAATCATACTTCAATAAGTCAAATTATACTCTAATAAGTCAAATGGGGTCAAAAAAATCTTTTCTAAAATTCCCATTTTGTCCCCAGGTGGCAAATGACCATTTTGCCCCTAGTTAGTGAAAATTCCGATTTGACTCCAAATTGATCCTCAAACTCCAAATTACCATTTTAAGTCATCCATGAACTGTGAAACTCTTAATCTCACCTTAAAATTCCTATTTGATCTAGTTCGAGGATTAAATAAACTTTGTTGTACCTCTAGGTACAATACCGACTTTTGTAAATTTTTCGGGACTCTCCTAGCATGCAATCATGCTATCATCACATGTATGTCATGAATAGTATTTTATAAGGTCGGGCTTTACAGCACTACCCCCCTTAAAATAAAATTTTGACCTCAAAATTTCACTTACCTGATTCGAATAAAAGATGTGGATATTGGTTTCTCATCTGGCTCTCGACTTCCCACGTCATCTCCTCCATTCGAGCATTCTTCCACAATACTTTCACCATTGGAATGCTCTTGTTCCTTAGCACTCGATCCTTTCGATCTAGAATACGTACAGGCTGCACCTCGAACTTCAAATCCTCATGCAACTCAATGGGAGGTGTCTCTAAAATGTGAGAGGGATCGGGAACATACTTTTTCAACATCGAGACATGGAAGACATTATGAATTCGATCTAACTCTGGGGGTAATTCAAGTCTGTAAGCCACTGGCCCAATCCTTTCAATGATACGAAAAGGTCCAATGTATCTTGGATTGAGCTTTCCCCTCTTCGCGAATCGAATCACACCTTTCATCATCCAATAAATACCACAAATTATCACAATAGTATAATCAAATAAGATTTAATACTTGGAAATTTCAAATTATTACCTTTCCAAGGAGAAACCTTAAGAAAAACTTTATCGTCGACTTCAAACTCCAAATCTTTCCTTCGTTTATCCGAATAATTCTTCTGCCTATCTTGAGCTGTCTTTAATCGCTCTCGGATAACTTTGACCTTATCGTTTGTCAAATCAATCAATTCCACATTCACCAATTTCCTCTCACCTACTTCATCCCAACAGAGCGGAGTTCGGCATTTCCTTCCATACAAAGCCTCGTATGGTGCCATCCCAATACTAGACTGAAAACTGTTATTATAAGCAAACTCCACCAATGGCAAGTGTCTGTCCCAACTCCCGATAAAGTCAATGACACAAGCCCGTAACATATCCTCCAAGGTCTGAATAGTTCTCTCAGATTGACCATCTGTCTGTGGATGAAAGGCAGTACTAAATCTCAATTTAGTTCCAAGAGCTTCCTGAAATTTCGGCCAAAATCGAGAAGTAAATCGAGGGTCTCGATCTGACACAATAGAAACTGGGACTCCGTGTAATCTCACAATCTCATCTATATAAAGTCTTGCCAGCCTCTCAATAGAATACGTGCTATGGATAGCCAAGAAATGGGCGGACTTAGTCAATCTATCCACAATCACCCAAATAGCATCCTTCCCACTTTGTGTCCGCGGCAAACCCAATACAAAGTCCATAGTCACATGTTCCCACTTCCATTCAGGAATCGGTAAAGGTTGAAGAGTACCTGACGGTTTTTGATGCTCCGCCTTGATCTGTTGGCATGTGAGACATTTCGCTACAAACTCTGCTATGTCTCGTTTCATACCCGGCCACCAATAACTTTCTTTAATAGTCCGATACATCTTGGTGCTTCCGGGATGTAAAGCGTAGGCGGAAGAATGAGCTTCCTCCAAAATAGCTCGTCTCAATTGATCATCCTTAGGAACACAAATTCGGTCTCTAAGCATGAAAGTACCATCATCGCTGAGTCTAAACTCACTAGCTTCTCCATCTTGCAGCTTTTGAACTTCCTGTTTCAACCAATCATCAGATTTCTGCAATTCTCTTATCTGATTCAACAATGAAGGTCTCACGACGAAACTAGCAAGTAGGGTTCCATCCTCACCATTATTCAACTGGATCCCTAGAGATTTCATCTCAAGTAACATCGAAAAATAAGAACTCCGAAGTGTTGCTAACGACGATGAGGATTTACGACTTAAAGCATCCGCTACAACATTTGCTTTTCCCGGATGATAATCAATCACTAAGTCATAATCCTTAATCAACTCCAACCATCGTCTCTGTCTCAAGTTAAGCTCTTTCTGGGTGAGCAAATACTTCAAACTTTTATGATCAGAAAAAATCCGACAACGCTCACCATATAAATAATGTCTCCAAATCTTCAATGCGAATACTACTGCTGCTAACTCCAAGTCATGAGTAGGGTAATTCGTCTCGTGCTTCTTCAACTGTCGGGAAGCATAAGCTATTACTTTCTCGTCCTGCATCAACACACACCCTAATCCCAACTTAGATGCATCGCTATATACCACAAATTCTTTTCCACTAACAGGAAGTGTTAAAACGGGAGCGGAGGTTAACCGGTTCTTTAGCTCCTGAAATCGATTCTCACAAACATCATCCCACTCATACTTAACTCCTTTACGAGTCAAACGAGTCAGAGGAGCTGCTATCAAAGAAAATCCCTGAACAAATCTCCGGTAATAACCGGCTAAGCCAAGGAAACTACGAATCTCAGTTACCGTTCTCGGTTGCTCCCATTGCAAGATTGCCTCAATCTTCTTGGGATCGACATAAATTCCAGCTCCGGACACCACATGTCCCAAGAAAACCACTTCCTTCAACCAGAATTCACATTTAGAGAACTTGGCATAGAGTTGTCTCTCGCGCAAAGTTTGCAACACAATGCGCAAATGGGCAGCATGTTCATCATCATTCTTCGAATAAACCAGGATGTCATCGATGAATACTATCACAAACTTATCCAAGTATGGATGGAACACCCTGTTCATAAGATCCATAAAAACTGCCGGGGCATTAGTCAAACCAAACGGCATCACCAGAAACTCATAATGCCCATAACGCGTCCTGAAGGCAGTCTTAGGTACATCCTGCTCCTTAATCCTCAACTGATAGTACCCAGATCTCAAATCAATCTTAGAGAATACCATAGCACCTCGTAATTGATCAAAAAGATCATCTATCCGGGGTAAAGGGTATTTATTCTTGATGGTCACTCGGTTCAACTGACGGTAATCAATACACAATCGAAGAGTGCCATCTTTCTTCTTTACAAATAGGACTGGTGCTCCCCAAGGAGAAATGCTAGGGCGAATGAAACCTTTATCCACCAAATCTTGCAACTGGGCTTTCAGTTCCTTCAACTCTGCTGGAGCCATTCTATATGGAGGAATAGAAATAGGTGCGGTACCCGGAAGTAAATCAATAGGGAACTCAAGCTCTCGATTAGGAGGTATTCCCGGTAAATCATCAGGAAATACATCAGGAAACTCACTTACTATTGGGACATCCTCTAACTTAGGTTCCCCCTTTGAAGTATCGATCACGTATGCCAAATAAGTCGGATACCCTTTTTGCACTAATTTTGAAGCTTTGATGGCCGAGATTACACAAGATGGTAATACTCGACGTTCCCCTACAAACACAATCTCTGCTCCCTCCGAATTCCGAAGAACAACTTCTTTTCGGAAACAATCCACGTTCGCCCGATGTGCAGTTAACCAGTCCATACCTAATATTAAATCAAAATCCAAGATCTCTAGAGGAATTAAGTCACCCCTAAATTCTTCCTCACCTACCCTTACCCCACAGTCTCTATAACAAGTATTTCTAATCAACTGTTCTCCTAGAGGGGTATGCACTACAATTTCTTCCTCTAATGGTGACAGGTTTCTATCAGTAATTGATGCAAATGTCGTACTCACATAAGATCTATCTGAGCCAGAATCTATCAAAACATAAGCATCTTTATCAAATAAAGACATAGTACCTGTCACTGCTCCAGGTCGGACTCGTGCCTCATCTTCTGTCACAGCAAAAACTCTTGTCGCGGTACGAGTCTGTGGTCTCGAAGGTGGATGTGACGGGGTATTACTCTCCACACCAGACCGTATGGCTACTCCCTGTCTCTGTGGTAACCCAGAAGAATCTCTCCTCTGTATATCTGTGCGAGCTGGTGGAGATGATGCAGCTACAGTGGCTCGTCCTAACTGTGGGCAATTACTCCTAATGTGACCCGTCTGTCCACATTGGAAACATCTTGTTGGCCCTCTACATAGCCCACTATGATAATTCCCACAATTTCTGCATCTGTCAAAACCTCCGAGACTCTTCCCAGAACCAGTCATAGCAGATCTGCTAAACCTCGAAGGTCTCTGCTGTGATGGTGGAAATGGAGGTCGAGGAGATGTCACGGAAACAGAAGTAGTGCTCCCTGAAGTCGCTGAGTCCTTGCCTCTTTTTACTGGCTGACTAGAAGACATACCAGGATTCCTCCTTTTTGCAAACTCAGTCCGAATCCTTCTATTCTCAGTCGCGAGCTTCTCAGCCCGTAAAGCCATCTGTACCACCTCCTTATGTGGCTCCCTACCAATCACTGTCATTCGCTCTCTGATCTCATTACGGAGCCCTTCCTCGAAATAGCTGGCCTGATCCTGCTCAGATTTCACCAGATCCGGCACATATAACATCAACTCGTTAAAACGAGTCTCGTACTCCTCTACAGTTAGATTTCCCTGTTTCAAACTCAGAAATTCTCTCTTCTTTTCTTTTTGATGGAAATAAGTGAAATACTGACCATCGAATTCCCTGAGAAAATCGGACCATGTCTGAGGAGTAGCGGAACGGGACTTCACCGAATTCCACCAAGTACGAGCCCTCTTCTCTAATAATCTCGTAGCCACCATCAGCTTCATGTCATCATCTAATCCCATATCAGAGAGAGTCTCGGACACCTGATTAATCCAGTCCTTTGCCACAGTGGCATCCAACTCACCAGTGAAAGATACACAACCCAATTGCCTAGCCTCCTTCAGCTTCTTGGAAATGGATACATCCTGTATTGGTGGTGGAACTAAAGGAGTAGCTGGAGGCACTACAGGTGGAACTTGACCAGTCTGAGCTTGACCAGCCATTGCTGCAAAGAAAGCTGCCAATGCCTGTGCTGCCTCAGTAGGCATGGCGGGAATACCAGTAGGTGGCTGAGGAGATGGAGGATGTGGAGGACTATCGGCCTGCTCAGCAGCAGGTGCTGCCCGAATGGTAGATGCAGCTGATTCCTCCTCTACTGTATCTGGCTGATGACGTTGGGAACGACCTCTTCCCCTCCCAACCGATCTAGTGAGAGGTGGGCGTCCGCGTCGAGGAGGCATTATAATATATATAAAAAAAATACGAGCAAGTTTAGGTAACCTTAGGCTCTATATGCAAATGCATGCATTCTATTCAACCTAACCTAACTTAACTTAATCCGGGGCCACACTGATATTGTAAATATTTAAAACAACTTTAAAACTAAAAACTTTGATCTTGAAAACCAAAAGCTCTGATACCAATCGAATTGTCACGACCCGGTACTCCCCTCGAGCCCGTGACAACCGCCGCGGTGTCCCGGTAGACACTTATTGCCCGGAATGTCAACCCGAAACCCCGCAAGGCTTTACTATCAGTTTCTCTGTTCCCTTGTGAGCAACCATTGTCAAATATCGTGTTCTAAAATATTTTAAGCTGTTTCCAACTTTAAACAAATAAAATATTAATTTTTCGTCTCACAAGGGTATTTTGGTCATTTTTCTCAAAAATTTTAAAACTGGCTAAAACGTAATATACAAGTACAAAACACACAATTCATATTCAAAATGAGTTTAAAAGTCTAAAATCTTCATTTAAAACGAAATTATGGTTATTTGAATATAATAAGAAAATAAAAGAAATATTAAGTAAAATATTCTATTTTCTTATAAAACAATATTTATAGAGTTATACGTGAATAATTTTTATAACGTAAAAGCTAAATAAATTTATACATACTTAAATACAGTAAGCCAAAATATTTAATTTAATTTACAATAACAAGAGTGCCCCCGAATAAACAAAAGTAAAGAGGACTGTGAACCTACGGTTTGGAAAATGCAGATCCCACTGTAGTCCTCGATGAGATCAGCTATCTACAGTCTATACTGAACCTGAAATGGGTGGAAAGGAGGGTGGTGAGATTATAAAATCCCAATGAGTAAACAAACATCATCATAAACATCTAGAGTTGAGTACATGGAGACAATAAAGTAAATCATCATAAACTGGGTTATAGCATTAGAACACATTTTGTTCAAAACACGTAAAGAGGCTTATGAATCTCATAAAAATCTAGGCTTGTGCCATAAATCCATTCTCGGGGACACCTTGGCCGAGGCATCCTACCGAGACCGCCAAGGCTATTAAAATTCACATTTCACATAAATCATGTTTTTGTTTTGAAAACATAGCCGTTCCTTGGCGTTGGCTGAGTTCCCCCTCACGTGGTGGTTTAGCGTGAAGTGAACCCTAAACTTTACCCCAGGAGATACCCTACGCGCCTCTCCGTTCGAGGTAAGAATATAATGGGGTTTACCGTGCCCCTCTAAAAGGCTGGTCCACAGAAACCCCCTACTGCAGTGATTAATTAATATATAATCCACCATATAATAAAACTCAATAACATGATATGGCAATTTTGTAATTCGTAGTTTTTCAAGGTAACCAAACAATTCGCATTTCAATACAATTGCCAACTAGCCAATCATGCTCGATTTATCATAAGCCAGTTAATTTAAACAATCAAATTGCCACAATTAACAGTCTCCGTGTACTCTATTTTTCAAAATCACTATTAATTTCAAAACAATTTATAATTTAATTTCATTGAAACTCATTTATTCATAAAACATGAAAATTTATCTTTTTAAATTCCTTTTTCCATAGAATTCATGAAAGCATCTAAAAACCACCCTAGATAATTAAAATGACAGTAAGTTTACTCACAATGTCTAGAATGCAGACTTTCGAAGCACTCTGTCTACTGGTCCTCGGATGCAATTTCCTTGCCTTTATCGGAGGACTCACCACCTTGACACAGTACAAAATCGAGAGTTTCACCAAGTTGGTACTAAATCAAAATTAAACTAATTTAGACTACCAATGCATGATATGGAATGCAAAAATGCACTGGTAACTATCTAAACCCGGTATTGGCCTAATTCGTCTTATCACCCGATTAAATTCCTAACGGGTCCGTTTAAACTCCAATTTAATTCTTTTCAGTTTCTATACCTCAATTGCACCCAAATTAACTTAATGTCCCTCAGTGTGGTGCAAATTATCAGTCCCAACAGCAAATTACGAAAATACCCCTAGTGGGTAAAAATTCGTATTTTTGCTCCGAAAATTCCCATTATTTTTCTAGGCTCATAATTCATTATTCCTTAACCAATTCTCCTAGAATAAAATCAAACTCATCCTCACTCACTACATGGTAAATTCAGCCATTAATGGTTGGGGGAGAAAATAAATTCTTTTCTTGTTGTTTTGTTTCTAAATATGCTAAACTAACTAAAAACACTAACATAAATTAAAATCAAATAAATCCAACAACTTTCTCTCTCCTAACCCATTTTTTCAGAATTGAATTCATCATGAAAACATGTAATTTAATCATGGAAAATAAAGAGAAATGCTTGGGAATAAGAAAACTCAAGCTTAATAGAAAAAACTCACCTTTTTCACTTAATTTCCTTGAAAATTCACACTTTTTCTTTGATTTTCTCTCTCTAGGGTTTTGTTTTTATTTTCTCTCTCTTCTTGCTGGTTTGGCCGGCCATGGGGTGGAAGATGGGCTGATTTTGTGCCTTTTAAAAAGGAAAATAATAAATTAATAAAGGCATGACACATGGCATCATGTCATTGGCCCGTTTTTAAAATTTTAAAAATTTAAACATTTTATCTCCACCACATGTTTAGTCAAGGGTCAAAGATGAAGACAAAGGAAGACCATGTGCTGGAAAAAATATCCTGGTGGTGGAAAATTACAATTTTGCCCCTGAGGTGGCAAAATTACCATTTTACCCTTTTACTCCAAATTATACCGAAATTAAAATTTTTCACTTCTAAACCTCAAATCATACTTCAATAAGTCAAATTATACTCTAATAAGTCAAATGGGGTCAAAAAAATCTTTTCTAAAATTCCCATTTTGTCCCCAGGTGGCAAATGACCATTTTGCCCCTAGTTAGTGAAAATTCCGATTTGACTCCAAATTGATCCTCAAACTCCAAATTACCATTTTAAGTCATCCATGAACTGTGAAACTCTTAATCTCACCTTAAAATTCCTATTTGATCTAGTTCGAGGATTAAATAAACTTTGTTGTACCTCTAGGTACAATACCGACTTTTGTAAATTTTTCGGGACTCTCCTAGCATGCAATCATGCTATCATCACATGTATGTCATGAATAGTATTTTATAAGGTCGGGCTTTACACTAAACCTCCTCATTTTAAACTTAACTCATTTAATCCTTAATGTTGGAAGTCCATGCTCCGATATGGTAGCAAAGAAGTGAAAAATAGGGTAACAATTGGACAAGATAAGAGACAAAAACAGAAGGTTTTTGGCTACAGTGAAATTGTAACCCAGAAACAAAAGGTTTCTCGCTACAGCGAGATTCTTTATTGTGACAGTGAAATTCAGCTGATGAAACAGAGAGTTTCTTGCTGCAGCGAGATTCCTTTTCACTGCAGCGAGAAGCTACAGTGACTATCTCACTGCAGCGAAATTCATTCTCGCTGTAGTGAGAACCAATTCTGTTGAAGGTTCTCAAACTCGAGAGTTTCTCGCTGCAGCAAGAATGACTCTCGCTGCAGCGAGATACAGGGCACTAATGTAAAATTGCGCTTTCTCCCAAAGAACAATCACCTTGCTAAAATGTTCAAACCAACATGAAACGCATAACAATCTTTCAGAGTTTAACATGTCAAGTTTCACATGCATTACAACCATATACCATTACTCATTAATTTCCTATAACACACATATTAACATATGTATATATGTATACGTATACCCATCATCATCATGCACACCATTCCATCATCATCATCACCAGCTCATGCGCACTCCCTACTCACACATGGCTGGGTAATCACCGGATTATGCGCACTCCCTACTCGCACATAATCGGGTCATCCTCGGCTTATGCGCACTCCCTACTCGCACATAGCCGAGTCAATATAATTACACAACACTATATTCAAACATATAAGTATATCAACATAATGTAGCCGCATAGAAATCCATAATAACCACATGTCATAACATAAACCATTTCTCAAGAGCTTGTTCCCAAGGCATTCATTTTTTGAGAAAAGTTTTATAAAATCATTCAAACACTTTGTACAAAACAGTCACATTCCCAAAATGATTTTGATAGGCAGTCCACTCACCGATATTTTGTTGAGCCTTTAAATGACTCCAATTCCCCTAATGATCCAATTGGAAGGATGGGACTTCATTAGAACCTAGGATCACATCATAGGTCAATTCACACACTATGAACCCTAAAAGCTATCTCTTAGCTAGCTTTCAATTGCCGCATTAAATGGCTATCTATATTCACTATCTTAATCACTAAAAAATTAATGAACATACTCAACAATAAAATAGCTCTTAATCTAAATTACTAGCCCTTATTCATAGCTAAAAATCAATCTTAGTTCATCACTCACCCTTTGTTTTCTTTGTAGTTGAATTCCCTTCTAATAGCTTCCAAATAAGTGGGGTAATTCTCTCTTTCTCTCTCTAGAACGCCCAGCTAGTGAAAGAAAGTATGAAAATAAACTTTACCAAGGGTTTTGAAGTGAGAAAGTGAAAGAATGCTAGGGTTCTAGTCAAAAGAGCTCAAAAATATGAAAACTAGAGTTAGAGAGAGAAAATTTTGCAAGCTACATATCAAGCTTCCATGGAGGTTTTGAAGAAATATGAAAGAGAAGAAGAAGAAGAAGACAAGCTACTGGAAAATGGGAGAAGAAGCTGCTGGAAGAAAGTATTTATAGGCCAAACTTATCCATTCCTTTAAAATTACGAAAATACCCTTGACTAGTTAGCTTGTTCTCATGCAACCCTTTGTGTAATCTTTTTACTCCTTTGACACCGAGACAAGATCCATAATGGTCTAGACATGTCTCGGGTTCATGAAAACTTAAAATTTTAACCCGAGGTGAAAAATGACCATTTTGCCCCTATCGTGAAAATTATTATCATTTTTAGTTTTTTTCGTGTTTTCATCATTACACATCATTTATGCAGTCTTATGCCTATTTAGACCTTAAAATATCATAAAACTTTCTTTTGGGAGCTTATTAGAGAAAATGACAAAACTACCCTTGGCTCATATTATTACATTTATGCTTAGTTACAGGCTTATTGAGGTTGAGGTCTCACACTAAAATTCTCATTTTGTCCCCAAGTGGCAAATGACCATTTTGCCCCTAGATAGTAAAAATTTCAGTTTGACTCCAAATTGATCCTCGAATTCCGAGTTACCAATTTGAGTCATCCCTAGACCGTGAAATTCTCAATTTCACTTTAAAATTCCTATTTAAACTAGTTCGAGGCTTAAATCAACTTTGTTGTATCTCTAGGTATAATACCGACTTTTGTAAATTTTTCGGGACTCTCATAGCATGCAAACATGCTATCCATCACATGTATGTCATGACAAGTATTTTATAAGGTCGGGCTTTACAATTTATCAGTCTTGGGTCAATAATCACACATGTCTATGCGTTGAGCAAAAATTCAGATTTATACACCAAAATTTCCCATTTAATTTTTAACCTCACCAAACATCAAATATCACTAAAATTTAATGAAATATCATCAATTTCAGCCTCAATATTCTGCCTAGAAAATTCGGTCTCTTATGGGTAATGGGAGAAAATGAATTTTTCTTGTTGGCTTTTCTTGCTACACATCACTAACTAACTAAAAACACTAACATAACTTGAAATCAAATCAATCCAACATCATTCTCTCTCCATACCCATTCGGCCAGCCATGAATTCACCATGAAAACATGAAATTTAACCATGGAAAATAAAGAGAAATGCATGGGAAAGGTAGATCACAAGTCAAAATCAAGAAATTTTACCTTTGATTGCTTGATTACTTGAAATCCACCAATTTTCCCTTGAATTTTCCCACCTAGGGTTCTTGTTCTTCTTTTCTTCCTTTGTTCTTCTTTTTGTTTTCCTTTGGCCGCCCATATGAAGAAAATGGCCTGATTTTGTGCTAAATTTAAAGTTAAAAAATAAATGGTTATAAACTTGACACATGTCACCTTATTATTGGTCCATATGTCATTTCTTAACTATTAAGCTTTCTCTCTCCACCATATAAATTCCATCAATTATTCATGATAATATTGGGTAAAATCCATATGTTGGACAAGTGTTGGGTGTGTAAAATTACAATTTTGCCCCTGGGGTGGCAAAATTACCATTTTACCGCTATGCTTAGAAAAATACCGGGATTACAATTTTTCACCTCTCAACCTCAAATCATACTCCAATAAGTCAAATGTGATCAAAATCTTTCAAAAAATTTCCCATTTTGTCCTTGAGTGGCAAAATTATAAATTTGCCCTTAGATAGTGAAATTTTCGATTTGACTCTAAATTAATCCTTGAACTCCAAATCACCATTTTAAATCATTCCTAGATTGTAAAATTTTAAATTTCACCCTATAATCTCTATTTGATCTAGTTCGAGGCTTAAATCAACTTTGTTGTACCTCTAGGTACAATACCGACTTTTGTAAATTTTTCGGGACTCTCCTAGCATGCAAACATACTATCCATCACATGTATGTCCTGTCAAGCATTTTATAAGGTCGGGCTTTACAATTGATGTGGCGTTCTAATTAAGCTAAATTGTCCTTTTCAGGTGACAAATTTTAATATATGTAGATTTTGTATGAAATTTGAACATCAAATTTTCTAAATGAGGGATAACAATCAATAATAAACCTGATTAGAGTAACATAAACCTAATTATTCTTCTTGTTAAAAGAATAAAAACTTATGTATTCAACATCAATAATAAACCTAATTTAAGTTTTCTTTTTGTTTTCTAATAATAAATTTGCTTTCAAGAATTTTACATTTTTCTTAAAATTTTTCCTCAATTTAAGAATCTCTGACTCAATACCAAACGTTATAAATTGTCGTGAGGTTTTATTTTAAAGATCATACATAATTGAGATGCTTTACTTTTTGCTTGATTTGTTGTACTCAAATATTTCCACATTAAATTGTCTTTAATATTATGATAATCTCTAATTTAACATGAGATGTTACAAGTTGTAACTAGTTATTATTTTAATAGCCACGTGAAGATATTTTACTTTTTACTTAACTAATAAATTTTTCATCATATTGAAACAAGATGTTATAAATTGTGACTGATTATTATTTTAAAAGAACCATGTGAAGATATTTTATATTTTGGCTTAATTAATACATCTTTCGTCGTATTCAAACATTTTCACATGAAATGATTTTTTCAATTGAAGAATCTCTTGAGACTTTACAAACTAGATATTCAACATGTCATGTCTTCAATAAATTTAGATTTTCTTTTTCTTTTCTAACAATAAATTTGTTTTCAAGAATTTTACACCTTCACTTGAAAATTTTTCCTTAGTTTAAGTATCTCTAACTCGACATGGAACATTATAAATTGTGGTGAGTTTTTATTTTAAAGATCGTATATATTTCAGATGTTTTACTTTTGCTTAATTTGTTGTATTCAATTATTTTCACATTAAATTGTCGTTTATTAATTTGAGAATTTTTAATTTTATATTAGACATTACAAACTGTGACTTATTATTATTTTAAAAGAACCATGTGAAGTTATTTTAGTTTTTGGCTTAATTAATACATTTTTCGCCGTATTCAAACATTTTCACATGAATTGACTTCTCTAATTTGAGAATCTCTTGAGCCTTTATAAACTAGGTATTCAAGATGTCATGTCTTCATTTAACTTAGGTTTTCTTTTTCTTTTCTAATAACAAATTTATTTTCAAGAATTTTACACCTTCATTTGAAAATTTCCTTAGTTTAGGTATCTCTAACTAGACATGGAATATTATAAATTGTGGTGAGCTTTTATTTTAAAGGTCAAATATATTTGAGATGTTTTACTTTTTGCTTAATTTGTTGTATTCAAATATTTTCATATTCAATTGTCTTTTTGTTTTTAATTTTAGAATTTTTAATTTCATATAAGACGTTACAAATTGCAATTGGTTATTACTTTAAAGATCACGTGAAGATATTATGCTTTTTGTTTAATCTATACACCTTTCGTCGTATTCAAACATTTTCACACGAAACGGTTTCTTTAATTTGAGAATCTCTTGAGAATTTGCAAACTAGGTATTCAACATATCATGTCTTCAATTAATTTAGGTTTACTTTTTCTTTTCTAATAATAAATTCTTTTTGAAGAAATTTTCACCTTCACTTGAAAATTTATCCTTACTTTAAGTGTCTCTAATGCAACATGGAACATTAT
Organism: Theobroma cacao; assembly: GCF_000208745.1. Lineage (NCBI taxonomy): Eukaryota > Viridiplantae > Streptophyta > Magnoliopsida > Malvales > Malvaceae > Theobroma > Theobroma cacao. The sequence continues at coordinate 13,984,718 of NC_030859.1, read as the reverse complement.
AAATTGTAATGAGTTTTTATTTTAAAGGTCGTATATATTTGAGATGTTTTACTTTTTGCTTAATTTGTTCTATTCAAATATTTTCATATTAAATTGTCTTTGTTAATTTGGGAGTTTTAAATTTAATAAGAGATGTTACAAATTGTGACTGGTTATACTTTAAAGATCACATGAAGATATTATACTTTATACTTAATTTATACATTTTTTGTCATATTCAAACATTTTCACAAGAAACGGTTTCTTTAATTTGAGAATCTCTTGGGATTTTACAAACTAGGTATTCAACATATCATGTCTTCAATTAATTTAGGTTTTCTTTTTCTTTTCTAATAATAAATTTGTTTTCAAGAATTTTTCACCTTCACTTGAAAATTTTTCCTTACTTTAAGTATCTCCAACTCAACATGGAAGATTATAAATTGTAGTGAGTTTTTATTTTAAAGGCTGTATATATTTGAGATGTTTTACTTTTTGCTTAATTTGCTGTATTCAGATACTTTAACATTAAATTGTCTTTTATTAATTTGAGAATTTTAAATTTAATGTAAGACGTTACAAATTGTGACTTGTTATACTTTAAAGATCACATGAAGATATTATACTTTTTGCTTAATTTATACATCTTTCGTCATATTCAAACACTTTAACAAGACACGATTTTTTTAATTTGAAAATCTCTTGGGACTTTACAAACTAGATATTCAACATGTCATGTCTTCAATTAATTTAGGTTTTTTTTCCTTTTCTAATAATAAATTTGTTTTCAAGAAGTTTACACTTTCACTTGAAAATTTTTCCTTAGTTTTAGTATCTCTAGCTGGACATGGAACATTATAAATTGTGACGAGATTTTAAAGGCTGTATATATTACCTTTCAAAAAAAATGTTGTATATATATGAGATGTTTTACTTTTTGCAACCTTTAAAATATGCAAATATTTTCATATTAAATTGTCTTTTATTAATTTGAGAATTTTTAATTTAATATAAGGCGTTACAAATTGTGATTGCTTATTACTTTAAAGATCACGTGAAGATTTTATACTTTTTGCGTAATTTATACATCTTTCGTTGTATTCAAACATTTTCACATGAAACGGTTTCTTTAATTTGAGAATCTCTTGAGACTTTACAAACTAGGTATTCAACATTCCATGTCTTCAATTAATTTATATTTTTTTTTTCTTAATTAATAATAAATTTGTTTTCATGAATTTTACACCTTCACTTGAAAATTTTTCCTTAGTTTAAGTATCTCTAACTCGACATGAAACATTATAAATTGTGGTGAGTTTTTATTTTAACGGTAGTATATATTAACTTTTTGAAAAAAAAAAGGTTGTATATATTTGAGATGTTCTAATTTTTTCTTAATTTGTTGTATTCAAATATTTTCATATTAGATTGTCTTTTATTAATTTGATAACTTTTATTTTAGTATAAGATGTTACTAATTGTGACTTGTTATACTTTAAAGATCACATGAAGATATTATACTTTTTCCTTAATTTATACATCTTTCGTTGTGTTTGAACATTTTCATAAGAAACGGTTTCTTTAATTTGAGAATTTCTTTAGACTTTACAAACTAGGTATTCAACATGTCATGTCTTGAATTAATTTAAGTTTTCTTTTTCTTTTCGAATAATAAATTTGTTTTCAAGAATTTTACACCTTCACTTGAAACTTTTGCCTAAGTTTAAGTATCTCTAACTTGACATGGAACATTATAAGTTGGGATGAGTTTTTATTTTAAAGGTCGTATATATTTGAGATGTTTGACTTTTTGCTTAATTTTTTGTATTCAAATATTTTCATATTAAATTGTCTTTTGTTAATTTGAGAATTTTTAATTTAATGTAAAACGATATGAATTGTGACTAATTATAACTGTAAAGATCATGTGAAGATATTTTATTTTTTGCTTAATTAATACATCTTCCGTCATATTCAAACATTTTCACATGAATCAGTTTCTTGAATTTGAAAATCTCTTGAGACGTTACAAATTATGATTAGTTATTATTTTAAAGTTCATGTGCAGATGTCTTAATTTCAACTCTTACATTGATAATATCACCAAATTGCCTATAAATTCAATCAAAACCTACCAACTGAATCATGTACAAAGCTTAGAAATATTTTTGTCTAAACTGGAAGACAGTCTAGATCCTGATGTACAATTAGATTATCTTCCATCATCTTCTTTTCTCAAAGAAATTGTTTACAAATGAAAAAATTAGATAATGCTCAAAAAATATCTAATCCAGTCAAAACATCCGTGGAGTTGTTCTCCTTTCATGGCATCCAAGGTAAATTTTGATGAACACACGTGTTTACCTTATTACTACCTGGCAACATTTGCTTCAAGAGTTTATCATGTAGGTTCAGGATCTAGCCATCTGCAGACCACCCGCTTTCCGTTGTTGGAAGCATACGAAGAAACAGATAGCTTTCTCGAATAGATGAGATCAATGGGGAAAAGTAATCTATTACTTAATTTGGTGAATTTACAAAGAAATTTCTGACTCCCCTCCTCTTCCTCTGTTCTACTCACAGAGGTCTCTCGGATGTCATGATCAGATCGTAGACATCCTTTCTACAAAGGTGTCATGTCCAACATGCTCATCCGAACATACTTGGAGGGCTAACCCCAAAGTGCTTGCCATCCCTCGTCAAGATCTTGCTTCTTGGAAGATGGCTGCCCGGAGCTCTGAATCCTTTGAGACGCTAATTGTGTTGAGCTTGCAACTTCTTCATCTTTAAAAGAGTCCATCTGAAAGATGTAGAAATGAGAATGTTAGAAAATATAAATAATGTAGTACATTTCATTCTCCATTTTACTTGGTACATTCTTTCTTTCTTTCTTTCTTTCAATTTTCAAATTTTTTTGCGCTTGGAGGTAGATTCTAGTTAAGTCTTGGGATTCTGTTTTTTAAATGGGCTCTATGCATAAGGTGTTTTTGACAATAGATCTCTTAATAATTTTAACTGTTTTTAGCCAAGAAAATTAAAATTTGGACAAAATTACCCTTAATGAAATCAACCCATTTATTTGGCTTCGTGCCTCAACCCAAAACCTATTAATGGGTCAAGTATGTTTAGGTCTGCGCCTCAAACTGACTTATATTTTTTGAGCTTTCCTCACTAGACTATTCATCTCTAGAGTATTCCTTACCAGAAAGAAAAACATTTAAGCATTTTGAGCATTTTGGAGTAGTTTTTGATACATAAGAAAGCTTGTGAGCATTTTGAGCATTTTTAAGCATTTTGGAGTGATTTTTTATATATGAAGAAAAACTTTTGAACATTTTAAGCATTCATATTCATTAATTATTTTGTTAAATTGAATATGGTGTATCGTTTGAAGTTGTTGATCTTGTTAAATGGAATTCAGCAGTTTTGGTATTTTTGAGAATTACGTGACTAGTTTTTAGGCATTGCATGACTGACTTTGTACATTGCGTGACTGACTTTGGGCATTGCGTGACTAGTTTCTAATAAGGCATTGCATGACTAGCTTTTGATAACGCATTGCGTGACTAGTTTCTAATAAGGCATTGCGTGACTAGTTGATAGGTATTGTATGACTTGTTAGTAAGGCATTACGTGACTAGTTTGTAAGGCATTGCATGACTAGTTAGTAAGGAATTGTGTGGCTTAGGCATTACTTAAAAATCAATCATGCAATACCTAAAAACCAATCACGTAATGCCTAAAAATCAGTCACGTAGTGATTAAATTACGTAATACCTAAAAACCAGTCTCGCAATAGTTGAAAATTAGTCTAATCAATTTCAACTCCTTAACTTTTGGGGTTTTATGAATAAACCAATAAACTCAAGAACCTAAAACACGTACTTTTTTTTTTTGCTAAGCCATGAAATTGTGCATTTCATAAAAGATTGGTTACAAAACTCCATAACGCTCCAAAGCAAGACAAAATAAATCGCTATCGTGGGGGTCTTGCTCACTCCTCTTATGCAAAAACAAAATATACTTCCTTTACAAAATATTCCTTGAACAATTTCAATTCAAAATCTCATAAAAAAAATCAAAATCTCCAGTAAACATGTTTAACAATCATCACAATTTTAGACACAACAAAACCATGAACCACCATAAATCCCATCAAACATACTTTAGCTATTTCTTTTCCCTGAGCCCATCATCTTAACTAATCTGATCCAACTCATCAACACAAGCATCTTCATCGCAGCACTCGTTCCGAAACAAGTCATCACCAGAAAGCATCCAATTGCCAAATTCATCATGCTACCTGCAAATCACCATAGAAGAGTAAAATCGCTATTCATCATCCTTGAGAACCCCAAGATCCACCATCTAAAAAAATAAAATAAAATAAAATAAAATTTGATGTCATCTCTAGATGGCAAGATAGACAATATTTGACTAGAGAGAGAAATCAAGATTTAATTTTAAAATTTTTATCTAGATGGCAGGATAGAGAAAACTGAAACCATTTTAACTTGTCTGAAATTGTTTAAAGGGTATTATTGTCAAATCATGCCAAAAATTGACTAAAAATAGTTAAAATTATAAAAAATGATATTTTTGAATTGAGCTTATGAAGAAGGTTATTTTTCATAATTTCCTCTAAGTCTTGTCTTAGTAATAAGATTGAAAATTTTATATTGTGTAAGGTCCAATATAAACTAGAATGATAAAACATTTCATTTTGTAATCCCATTTAATTTACATATAAATTTCATCAAAGGTTTAATTCAGTTTTATTAAAAAAAAAAAAGTATTGCACATCATGTGAAGATGTTATTTGAGTAGTAAACTTTGCAATTGCAAGCACAACAAGAACCTATAATTATTGTTGCTTTGTAAAGTGCATTTAAGACCTTAATTTGAATGTATGTATGGACAATATCTTCATCATCATTGTTACCCATGCCAAATGGTCATGGGATGTTACTAAAAGATATTGCGGACCAACGCCTCCCATCTCCAACAGGCCCAAGCAGCTGAGGATGTGGTCACCACTACAATTTACAAAGCTGGCATTTGCATGCTTGCATCGCAATCCTGTATCAAGTTTCTCTTGCCCTTATTTGTCAATGGGATCCCCTACCAAAGGCAGAGTGGTTTGGTAAAAAGCTAAGTGTTTGGATGTTCACAAAAACGTTCTAGAAACCTTTTCCGTTTAGATACTCTCCTATGGAAATTTATGTTTTCCATGATCCTATCAATTGAAAAGCCTACTTCTAACAAATACTGGAAGCCCTGAAGTTTGTGTTAATTATCGGATCTACCATTTTGAGTGGTCAGCCTCATTGTCAAACAATGGGAGTTGGATCAATTAGCCGCCTGGATCAGTACAAAACCTGCTGCTTAATGGCATCGCGAGGGATAGATAGGAAGAAAAATGAAGTATGCTCTTAAACAGAATATTTTACCCATTGAAAGAGGGAGGAAATAGAAAGTTGCTGTCAAATGATACATTGTTTAAAATTCAATATTAGCAGAAGACCACACAAGGCAGGAGTTTTCAAAAGCTATACCAAGTATATATCATAAGGTAACTGTAGACTTCAACAACTGAATTTAAAATAGCTACAAGAACAATTTAACATCCAACATTCTTATAATCAACTAAGTTCCTGAGAAAACTCTACCCAGTACAGCCAAATACATGCAAAGGTGAACAAAAGTTATATTCAAGAAACTGGTCCTAAATAGTCACCTTCCAAACTCTCCAACGCCTTAAATTCTCTCTCTGCCTACAACCACTTGGTTCCGATCAATGAATCGAATGACAACATCCTTCTCAAACTTCGAGTCTTGTCATTCATGAAGATAGTATTCTCGCCAGGCACGTAATGATAGTGAGGCATTTTTAGGTGAGACAGATGGATGTTTTAGACCGGTTCACATTTCAAGAAAACTCTATGTTTTAGTACCTTGTGTACAACCCCTTCCAAAATCTCTCCCCCTGAACATCTTGAAGGTGATTCCAATGAAGACAATAGGGAAAAACACATCCCTTGTGTTCCGTCTAACTTTGCAATCCCTAATGTTCTCCAGAGGTTTTACAGCCATGAAATATCCAAGATCCTTGGTAGCCTATCTCCATAATAAGATTGAAATTTGTATGTTGTGTAAGGTCCAATATAATCTAGGAATGATTAAACATTTCATTTGCAGTCCCACTTAATTCACATCTAAATTCCATCGATGGTTTAATTCATTCAGTGACATGCTTACCTCCTAAAAAAATCTCCTTTACGGTCACCCAACAATGAAATAGTTGCAAAAGGAATGACCTAACCGGATTTATTTAGCATCAAGATTGTTGGGGGAGGTGATAACAAGTTATATGTAAGGGTCATATTTGCTTCGGCTGGCAACTTGAGGCAGTCAATAATCACAGGTAAGGTTGTTAGTTTTTTTGTCTACAATAAGCGTGGAATTTTATTCATAATTCAATAACAACAATTGTTATATAATATTAAAGCCAGAATCTATCACAAGAAAAGTTTAGATCAAGATACCTTAAACGCAGTTCAAGTATTCAACTCCGAAAAGATTAAATTTTAGATCAAGATTTAGATTCCTCAAAGGTGATTCAAGTGTCTTGCCTCCAAAGGGATAATTAATTATGAAAAACTGTTCATTTTCCAAAGGGATAATTCTTCATTTTCTAGGGTTATTTTTTTTTTCTGAAAAATTGTTGCTAATTAATTATGATGGCCAAATAAGTAGTAACCCTTGCTTTTATAGATATTAGAAAAAGACCGGTGTGCTGCGCTTGTTCTTGATTGTTTTTCTAGGAAAATTAGAAACAAATACTATTATAGTCACAAACACAAAATGAAGGCTCATAACGTTTAGTGTTTATCATTCTGTACATTCATTCCTACCTCACTAATAAAATACAACTTTTTTTAATTGGTTGGATTTTGGCATGGTTGAAAATGTTCGACAGTCAAGATGTCTTTGCCAATATATTGTCAGGGTATTTAATTGTAACAATCTCTAAGGGTAGAGACTTTCATCTTCTACTAATTAATATATATCATTACAACTAAACCTCCATGCAATTGCTGTTGTTTTGGTTACTAGAAGTTGAAGGACTACTCTGTATCATCAAACTCTGAATGAAGGCAATCATCTGTTTGAAAAAAAAAACTTGTTTTAGTTACATAAGAAATGATACTGCAAGTGATAGATAAAAACAATGATTAAATGGAGGCATTAAGCTATTAGCAGGATCATTCTGCTCTAGTGATTTTCAACTATTGTCAAATGAAAATTCGGTTTGGGACAGCTAGAAGACTAGATCAAACTAGAAAAGGGGTTTTAGCAATGTGACTTACTATTGTAGACGCTAATGCTGATCAAACAACATTGATATTAATCTATATGTCCAATGTTGAAACATGAGAAGCTTATTGACAATATATAGTAGTTTACTACGTAAAAGTTCATACCAATGTAATTGTGATGCACATAAGACTCAAGCCAGGGAAAGGAAATGGTGCATCGTCAGATAGGAAAAATAGTGGATGAATAGAAAGAGAAGCGGTCACTAAAATTTGTCAATAAAAGGTAAACTTTTGGGAGAAAGGAAAATACCAATCTTTACACACTTGTCAGAGGATTAGAGATTAATGGAGCAATGATGTTGGCCAAGGAACTTATGCTTGATATGCTTTCTTGAGCTTTCCCCTAATATGATGTAGTTGTGACCAATTAAAATTATGCATGAAGAAGATGTTGGCCAAGTGAATATCCAATTTGTTAGAATTACCTACTCTTTGCCGCCAGCTTGTTTTGATGCAATACTGCGTAATTGATAAGATTCAATCAACAAATGTAGTCTTTCTACTAATAGAACACCGATAGATATTAAAATTTATTATGATCTTGGATAAAAGATTATAGAAAAAGTCAAAGACCACAATATTTTCTTGATAATACATGAAAGGCTAAACAAACCGATGAGAACTTAAAATACACTAAAACAAATGACTCAAATTACTTTTTGACGAGAATTTATCATGTATGAAACAAATTTTGCATTAATAATTATCACCAGCACTACATTAACAATCACAAAATTCATATAATTTGGTAGTGTATTTTTTTCCAATTGTATCGTTACAACAATTATTGTGTTATCAAGGAATGATCCAAATTTCTACTAGAAGAGATTGTTTTTATTGCTAAAGGAAGAAGAGGTTAACCTGTGATCTACGAAATGTAATGAATTAACATGAGCTATGGTTGGTCGTAGACCTTCTAAGTTAAGAATAGAAGAACTTCTTGTGAGTATGAGATTGATTTTTTATTTTGTGTGTCCTTGTTTGTTGGTCAATTTTTCCCTTGACAATGAAAATGATTTTATCTAGCAGCTAATGGACCATCAATGACAGTTGAAGCCGTTAATGAACTTAACAAATTAAGCATAGAAGAAAATTGTAGAAGGGGATAGAAATTAACCATATACGAAGTTTATTAAAATTTTAAATAGCAACTCATAAAATAACTAAATGATTATCAATAAATAACAAATAAGAAACAAAAACAAATTGAAAATTACAATCAAATAAGACAAGCAAAAATAATAGAAAGCAAAGAAACAGGAAAAAAGCAATTGCTACGTGGACAGAAAAATCAAAACTTGATGATAGAAAAAAAACAATGAAAACAGAAAAGTTTGATCATCAAAAGCATTACCATAGATTGTTATAGTCCTTCTTGTTTTTGGGCTCGTAAGTTGGTAACCAATAGACACTTGTAATTAAAAGAAGTGGGATAAAAATTAAAGAGAAAGATGTTAATCAGCTTTACTTGGAGTTCTTTTTGGGTGGTCTTGTGTTGCGTTAAATTGTACAATCCAATGGTTTGGCTGTCTTTGCCTATCATAGGAATTGTCGATAAGGTAGACAAAAGATCATAATTAAAAAGGTTTAGCTGTCTTTGCCTATCACTAGGAAATCTTAAGCATTGAAAGATCATAGTTATAAACTTTTCTTTCCAAACCCAATCCATGAAAAAGAAAACACAATCAAAATAATTAACAGCCAAAACCCAATCTAATGAATTTCAATCTTACCTGGTTAATCACTTGTTTGATTCAAATTTCCTTCACATGAAAAAGGGTTAAAAAAAAGAGAAAACGCAACAATAATAGTAAACAAAACTAGCAGCATTGAAATATCTTATATTTTGATTTAATGAAATTTCATGATATATTAGTTTTAATTATGAGCATTTGAAATTGTCAAAATCATGTTTTTCATCCTCCTAAGGCCATACAAATGTTTGAAAAGCCATTTATAGTTAGAAAACATCACAAAGCTTTCAAACATAAGTTTTCAACTGGAGAAAACATAGAGCAAACATGCCTTAGCTTGATATTTGATCACAAAGAAGACACAAGGAAGATATGGCTGAAGTTAAGTACCAAAATGACAAGGAATCTCGAGAAGACAAAGCTACAATTGATCCTAGAGCAAGACCAATCGATCCAAGGACAGAATGGACGAGAAATCATGAAGAATCAAACAAATCTTCTTCCATACAATTAAAAACTTTATATCTTCTTCAGATGTGCATTGTGTAGATTGCTTCTATTCAGTTGCATCATTCATTGTGGTTATTGTGCTAAGGTTTAATATTGTATTCATTTTATCTTGTATTCATTTTGCTGTTTCTGACTCAATTTTTACTCATATAATGGATTATGAGTCTGCCAAAGAAGCATGGGATAGGTTGAAGATTGAGTTTCATGATAGTGATAAGACTCGTCAAATATAAGTCTTAAATTTGCATAAGGAGTTCGAAGTATTGAAGATGAAACACCACTCAAAAAAGGTTTTGAAAGTAGTCAATCAGTTGAGATTACTTAGGAAAAATTTACCAGAGAGAAGAATAGTCAACAAATTGTTGGCTCCATTAGTTTTTGATGATAATAAAACATTCCTATTTATTTGTGTCTAATATCCTTATTTGAGTGTGTAGGAAATTAATATGAGAAATTAATTTAAAGAATGTTTTTGAAAGAAAAAGAGGGATAAAATCAACAAGATATAACTGAATAACAAGGAGGAAGCTTATTGGTGAAACAAGGAAGAACATTGGATGACCAAATTTCAGATTGGAGAAATGGCGGGCTGAAGAGTTTGAGAAACAGAATCAACTTAGTTGACCAAGACAGTCGACTAAATGCTCTCTGCCAGAATCTATGAATTAGAAACAGAACCAACTTAGTCAACCAAGGTAGTCGACTAAGAGCTCTCTGTCTGCAATTCAAACCAGAGCACTACAAGACAGATTAATGGCTAGAACTCATCCTCAACTATTTCCAATGGATATAAACTGCCCAACTACCATCAAAATTGCATCTCCAAGTATAAAAGGGTCTTCCAACAATTAGAAACAAGTTTTTAGAAGCCTTGAATGAGATTTGAACTATAGAAAGTTTAAAAACCAAAAAAGCTTCACTGTACTTGTCTGCACTTAAACGCTTACTCTTTGCATTTGTATTTAACACTCAATCTTATACCATTCAGATCAACTTGTGATCACAGGTACTTTCTTTAATCTCCTTTCTTGTATACTTAGAGTGAAGGAGTCACTCTAAGGAGTTGTTCAAGCTTGGGAAAGCTTGAATGTTATAGGTTGTGGTTGAGCCTCGGAAAACCACTTTGGATTTTAGTTGAGCTCGTGAAAAACTAGTGTAAAGGTTTTTGGCTGAGCCTACGAAAAGTCATTGTAAAGCTTGGTGAAAGCTTGTGAATTTCACTGGTTTTTAGTGGATTTGTGGGAAAATCCTTGGTTGGAGAATCAAGGTAGTGGATGTAGGTCTTGGACCGAACCACTCTAAATTGCTATGCCTTTTATACTTTGCTTTTATTCTCTTGAGTTCTGAAAATTAGTTTTCTCATTTTGTTAAGAGCCAAATTGTGTTATTCACCTTCCTCTAGCACATATTATCGAGACCAATAATTGGTATCAGAGCTAGTTCCCTGTTGTTAAGGCTTAACATCCTTAGGGAAGATCAATATGGCTCTTCAAAAATCAATTGTAGTTGAGGGACAATCAACAAACATACCACCTCTGTTTGATGGCTCTAACTATCCTTATTGGAGCACTATGATGTCTATCTACATTAGAGCCATAGATTATGAAATGTGGGATGTCATAACCGATGGTCCCTATGTGCCTTCAACCGTGAATGTTGTAACAAACGAGTTGATGTCCAAGCTAAGGTCTGAATGGACTGAGGCTGAAACTAAGAAAGTTCAAATAAATTTTAAGGCCATCAATACATTGCATTATGCATTAACCCCCACTGAATTTAACAAAGTTTCAAGCTGTACAACAGCTAGACAAATGTGGAAAAAACTTAGAATAATCCATGAAGGGACTTCTCAAGTGAAGGAGTTCAAAATTGCTCTCTTAACACATAGTTATGAGATGTTCAAAATAGAGCCTAGTGAAGACATCACCTGCATGTTTGATAGGTTTACAAACATCACAAACAAATTGAGTCAGCTAAGCAAGCCTATTCCTGAACATGAATTAGTTAAGAGACTACTTAGAAGCTTACTAAAATCCTGGAAACCAAAAGTGACTGCCATCAGAGAAGCTAAAGATCTGAACATCATCACACTCGATGAGATTTGTGGTTCTCTTTTCACTCATGAGGTGGAGTTTAAGGAAGAAGAAGAAAAAGATCGAAGGGAAGCAAAGGAAAAGAAAAAGAGTATTGCACTTAAAGCCAACATCCTTGAAGAAAAGCTGAAAGAGCTTTCCTGCGATAATGATGATGAATTAGCTCTAGTTCCAAGAAAATTCAGAAAGCTAATGGGCAGAAAAAGTCGAAGGATAACTAGAAGAGGTTTCAGGAAAGACCAAAGTGCTTTATGGAAAGTAAGGAACAAAAATTACTTCAACAAAAAGGAGGAAATGGTCTGCTACAAATGCAAGAAACCTTGTCATTTTAAGTCCGAGTGTCCACTGCTGAAAGATGAGACCCCAAAGAAAATTAAGAAATCCAAGAAAGCAACGGTGGCTATTGCATGGTCGGACAGTGACACTTTAAGCTCTGAAACTGATGATGAAAAATCTGAGGAAAGAGCAAACATCTGCCTGATGGCACAAGATGATGAAACTGAGGTAATCTCATCCCCCTGCATTGATTCTTATGATGATTTACAAGATGAGTATGAATGCCTCTATGATGAATTTGAAAAACTTTTTTTAAAATACAAATCATTGAAGAAAAAGGCTGCATTACTAGAAAATGATTTGGAACAAATCCAACAAGAGTTTTCCTCTGTTTTTTAGCAAAGGAATATTTTGCAAGTTGAGTTAGAACACTCAAAAACATACTTTGAGTTTTTAAAATAAGAGCTGGAAAACAAGTCTAAAATTTTACAAATAACTTTTGATGAAAACATAGCAATTAAATGCTTGAAAAATGAATCTTCAAAAAAGAGATGCATGCCACAATAAAAATTCAGCGAAAGCATTACCTAGATGTTATAATTGTGGTAAACAAGGTCATTTATCATATGACTGCCTACAGAAAAGAAAAGTGCAGGAAGTTAAGAAAATCTGGGTTCCAAAGGGATCCTTTGTTGCAGCTAACACTCAAGGACCCATCAAAGTATGGGTACCTATAAAGAAAAACTGAAATTCTATTTTGTAGGTTGAGCTAGACTTAAAAGAGACATGTTGAAGAGCTCAACTCAAGAAAAACAGCCTTGGTACTTGAACAGTGGCTGTTCACGACACATGACAGGACATGAAATGCTATTTGCTCAGCTGGATAAGAGAAAGGGAGGAACCGTATCCTTTGGAGATGATTCAAAAGGCAAAATTTATGGTATAGGTACTGTTGGTAAGAGTTCCCAAACTCAAATTAGTCATGTGTTGTTAGTTAAAGGATTAAATCATAATTTGTTAAGCATTAGTCAATTATGTGGTAAAGGATTTAAAGTGTGTTTTGATTCAATTAAGTGTGAAGGAATTGATATGAGTACAAATAAAGTCTCATTTATAAGAAAAAGGTTGAAGAACATGTATGTAGTTTTTCTTAAAGATCTTGATGCTGAGAGTGAAGTATGTCTTATTGCAAATGCTGAAAATGACAGTTGGTTATGGCATAGGAGATTAGGACATGTAAGCATGCATACTATGTCAAAATTAATAAAGGAAAATCTTGTTGCTGGATTACCGGAGTTGAAATTTGAAGATGATAGGATATGTGATGCTTGCCAACTAGGAAAACAAGTTAGAATATCCTCTAAGAATAAGAAGATAGTGTCAACATCTAGACCTCTTGAATTGTTGCACATTGATCTATTTGGTCCAATAAGCACAACTAACTTAGGAGGTAAATCTTATGGCTTTATAATAGTTGATGACTATTCTAGATATACTTGGGTCTATTTTCTTGCTCATAAGAATGATGCTCTTTAAGCTTTCTTAAGCCATTGTAAGAAAGTAGAGAATGAAAAAGGACTAGCCATACTTAGCATAAGGAGTGATTATAGAGGAGAATTTGAAAATGATGAGTTTGAAAAATTTTACAATGAAAATGGGTTGGATCACAATTTTTTTACACCTAGAACACCCTAGCAAAATGGAGTTGTAGAAAGGAAAAATCGAACTTTAAAAAAAATGGCTAGGACCATGCTATGTGAGAACAACCTACCTAAATATCTTTGGGCTGAGGCAGTAAATACAACAGCTTATATTCTTAATAGAGTCTCAATAAGATCCTTGATTTCAAAGACTCCATATGAACTTTATAAAGGCAGAATACATAATATTTCTTACCTTAGGAGTTTTGGCTGTAAATGCTTTGTATTGAACAATGGAAAATAGCCCCTAGGGAAGTTTGATGCAAAGAGTGATGAAGCAATATTTTTAGGATATGCATTAAACTCAAAGGCCTATAGAGTGTTCAATAAAAGGACCTTAACCGTTGAAGAATCAGTCCATATAGTTTTTGATGAGTCAAATGCTTTACAAAAAGAAGTTCATGATGATGATGATGATGTAGAAATCTTAGAAAAACAAATGGAGGAAATGAGCTTAGAGAACAATAAAAATAATGAAGAAAGCTCATCTAGAAGAGAAAATGAAACTCCACTTCTAGAAAGTCTGCAAAGAACAGAAAATCAACATGATGATCTACCAAAGAGTTAGAGATTTGTAAGAGATCACCCACAAGCCAAATAATAGGTGACATTTCACAAGGAGTTAGAACTAGGAAAGCAACTAGAGAAACTTGTGAGTTTTCAGCTTTTATATCTCAAATTGAACCTAAAAACCTTGAAGAACCTAAAAATAGGAAAGTTGGATAATGGCCATGCAAGAAGAACTTGATCAATTCACAAGGAATTGTGTATGGTCATTGGTACCAAGACCTTCAAATCACCTTATTGTTGGTACTAAATGGGTATTTAGAAATAAGGTTGATGAGCAAGGAAATATAGTTCGAAACAAAGCTAGGTTGGTAGCAAAAGGATACAACCAAGAAGAAGGAATAAATTATGATGAAACCTTTGCTCCCATTGCTAGGATTGAAGCCATAAGGTTGTTGCTAGCATTTGCATGTTTCATGAATTTTAAATTGTTCCAAATGGATATAAAAAGTGCTTTCTTAAATGGATTAATTCAAGAGGAAGTATATGTAGAACAACCACCTGGTTTTGAAGAATTTGAAAAATCTGATCATGTTTTCAAACTTCACAAAGCCTTATATGGATTAAAACAAGCTCCTAGAGCTTGGTATGAAAGGCTTTCAAAATTTATAGTTGAAAAAAGGTATGATAGAGGCAGCATCGATGCTACATTGTTCGTAAAAAGATATCTAAATGATTTAATTATTGTGCAAATATATGTGGATGATATTGTATTTGGTGCAACTAATGAAGCTTTATGCAAGAGCTTTGCAAACGAAATGTAGGGTGAATTTGAAATGAGCATGATGGGAGAATTGAAGTACTTCCTTGATCTTCAAATTAAGCAAAGTGAGGAAGAAATCTTCATCAACCAAGAAAGATACACTCATGACATGCTCAAGAAATTTGATATGCTGAAACTGAAATCAATTTCCACACCAATGAGTACATCCACCAAACTAAACTTAGATGAGAAAGGTAAAGATGTAGATCAAAAGCTCTATAGAGGTATGATTGGCTCTCTTCTTTACTTAACAGCAAGTAGACCAAATATTCAGTTTAGTGTGTGCTTGTGTGCTAGATTTCAATCACAGCCTAAAGAATCACACATAACAGCTGTTAAGAGAATTTTTAGATACCTCATAGACACTCAAGAACTAGGAATATGGTACTTTAGAGACTCAACTCTTAGCTTAGTTGGATATTCAGATGCTGATTTTGTTGGCAATAGAATTGATAGGAAAAACACTAGTGGAACATGCCAATTTTTAGGAAGGATGATTGTGTCTTGGTCCAATAAAAAGCAAAATTCAGTGGCACTATCTACAGCAGAGGCTGAATATGTATCATTAGGTAGTTATTGTGCTCAAATCCTTTGGATTAAGCAACAATTAAAAGACTTTGGAATAATTATGCATAATGTACCAATATACCGTGATAACACAATTGCAATCAATATATCAAAAAATCCTGTACAACACTCTAGGACAAAGCACATTGATATTAGACATCATTTTATTAGAGACCATGTAGTGAAAAATGACATTAATATAGAATTTGTGAATACTTTACATCAATTAGCAGACATTTTTACCAAACCATTGACTGAAGATAGATTTTGTGAGATTAGAGGAAATTTGGGAATGGTTAATGTGAAGAAATTATAAGAAAATCTTTGGCTCACATTGGAAAATAGAATACAGTAAGTCGATTAAGGAATTCTTAGTCAACTAAGAATAGCTTGACAGCATTAAATAATAAGACTCAGTCAGTTTAAAGAAAAAGGAGTAAAATGTGGTAAAAATTTGGGTTTACCGGGTGCAAAAGAATGAAGAGAAACTAACAAAGGTAAATAACCAAATTTTAGAGGGAGATTTGAAAATATGAAGAAATAAAAGTAAGGTAGTTTTTAAAGGAAAATGAAAAGTTTTCTGAGCAATAACTGTTGCCAACCTCTTCTTCCATCTCCTCTGCCACCCATTGCTCTAAAAACAAAAACCTAAATCTTCCTAGTTGCCTTTAAAACTGACTCAGACTTTCAAAAATCTCTAGAAACAAAATGGCTAGAACATCTCAGAGTAAAGAAGTATCAGAGAAGAAGAAAGGAAAAAGGCCAATGGAGGAAGAAACTGGAATAGAAAGTCAGAAGAAGAAACAAAAAATTATGCCTACTTCAATGAAGGAAATAGTCGAGAAACTAAGAGAAAAGAAGCAAAAAAGAGACAAGAAGAAAGACACAAAACCCTCACACCAGAAAGGTATCAGTTCCTTTTCTTCTTTGAAATTTAGAAATAAGTTGCATGAGTATAGATTCAAGAATATAGAAAATGCACCAATCTCCTACGAAAGGTTATTGATTTGAAGAGTTTTGAGAAAGATATAGAAATCCAGACTAGTCTATCTGAGTACTTTGATGAGCTGAAACTTAATGGTTACAACACCTTTAAGAATAGGTCATATAGTCCAAGTCTGGTTAAAGAATTTTACTCTGGCATTGCTATGAAAGAAAATGAATTAATAGATTCTGATGATTATGTAGAAGATGGCTTGAATGTCTATTTGAATGGAAAAGAGTTTGTTGTAACTATTGGAGATTTAGGGAACTTGTTAAAAATAGAGAGTGAAATAGGTGAATTTGAACTTCCAGAAAAATATGATCCGTCCTCACTGTGGGAGATCATCACTGAAAGGAAAGAAAAATACTCCTCTAAAAATAATTCAGGTCTGATAATCAATCCACAGATTAGGATACTACATTACTTTATAGCAGTAAATATTCAAGGGAGGAGTGAAAGTCTTAACTACATCAACCTCCAAGATCTTTGGCAGATGGAGCATGCTTTTAATGGAGTGTCTCTAAATCTGGAGATATTTATGATTGAGAGAATGAGAAGTGCCTACAGACTTGATAAGATCAATCTGCCATATGGGAATGTGATTACATCCCTTGTGTAGAAGAAAAGAATATGGGTTAAAAGGTATGATATGGACCTGGCAAAAACAAAAGACCAAGCCATTTATTATGGTAGCTTAGTTAAGATGAGGTATGCGCTCGATGGAGAGAAGTTTATTAAAACCTCTAAAACTAGTTCAAGAAAAGAACACAGTCAGCTTGGTCAGCCTGCAGAGACTTCCTCCAGATTTTCAAATGAAGTGATTTTTAATTTGCTTATTAGGATTGATGGTAAGTTGATTGACCAAAGAGTGAAGTTACAGAAAAGTGAAGATAAAATTACTGAGTTGGAAAACAAGTTGAAGTAGAAGGAAAACATGGCATATGAACTTGTGGCTGCAGACAGTTCTACCACATCCAGCATTGCACCTGCACAACAAAGTGCTGAAGGTTCAGCAGAGCCAGCAGAAAAGTCTATCCCTCATATTGGAAGTTTTGGCCTTTAAGCTGAAGGCTCTACCTATAAGTCGACTAGTCCAGTTCTGCAAATTGAGGACTCCCCACAAGGAGTTGATCAGCTAGCCAAAACATCCTCCCTTGAACCTCAAAGCAAAAATGACTCTGAATAAGGGACTGAAGTAGCTGGTGTAGAAATTGAGAAACATCAGGCCTCTTCTCCAAATTCAGAAGAAGTTTCCATTATGGACATTTTTCACCAAATGGTTAGAGAAGAACAAGCTGAAAAAGACACTGTCAAGACAACAACACAGAAAGATGGTGCAGATGTAAGAAAAGGAAAGAAACATGCTTCAACTCCCAAACTAAAGGCAAAAACAAGGAAACCAGATGCCACCACAACACCACCAGCTGAGGCAAAACAACCAACCAAAGGAAGGAAGACTATGGCAACCAAGACAGCTTTTTTCAAGAGAAGAAGTCTTCCAGATTGGCAGAGAAGTCCAAACTAGTTTCAACCTCTTCTCCTCATAGTTCAGTTCATGTTTCAAACAAGTCTTCTCTAGAGTCCTCTCCTAAAAAGTCATCTCCTATCCGAGAACTTTCTCTTTTTCTCTTCAACCCTTTCTATGATACTGAACCCTCTTCCTTTGACACCTCAGATTACTAGAGGCACTTTTTCTTTGATGTTAACAAAAAAAAAGAGTAGAATGGCAGAATCAAGGGTGCATGAATCAGGGATGCAGGAACCAGGGAATGAATAAATAAATAAAAAATGTTAGGGTAGAAGAACTAGGAAGGAACCTAGGAAAGGAAAGAAAACAGAACCAGGGGTGCATGAACTTAGAAAAAAATAGGAAAAAGGAAGCAAAACTAGCTCAGGGGCATTTTTGAAATACTTTTTAATTAACTGTTATTTGTGCCTTGGTGGCACTTAAACACTTAGTTTTAATTTTGTTATTTATGTGGATGTATGTAAAACATGAATGCTGACATGTTTATGTTGTTTAACTGCTGAAAATTGAAATTTGCTTATATTTTGCTATTTGAGAATTTTAACTGCCATGAACAAAATTTGCTACTGCTATACTAATATGAATTCACATGCTAATAGATAATTTTTGCTATGACATTGTGGATAATTTCTGGTTGTAAATAGATATAGATGGTGTGTATTGTATACAAGTTGAAACATCAATAAAGTGGACAAAATCTGAAAACAACAAACTGTTGACAACTGCTGGAACATTAATGAAAATCTACCAAATCTTATAGCTGAAAATTTCTGGCTGCAAATCACTCTACATTGATGAACATGTAAATGTATATTGTCATTCCCTCTACGTAACAAGAAAAAAATTTGTTGGAATAGAGTAAGCAAAGTATGCACACACAAAGGGGGAGCTTATACTTAGGGGGAGCAATTCCCATTTTCAACAGAAATTAAAATCAGTTAAAAAGACACCATACTTTTAATCCAGGGATGTTTTGTCATCATCAAAAAGGGAGAGATTGTTGGCTCCATTAGTTTTTGATGATAATAAAACATTCCCATTTATTTGTGTCTAATATCCTTATTTGAGTGTGCAGGAAATTAATATGAGAAATTAATTTAAAGAATGTTTTTGAAAGAAAAAGAGGGATAAAATCAACAAGATATAACTGAATAACAAAGAAAAAGCTTATTGGTGAAACAAGGAAGAACATTGGATGACCAAATTTCAGATTGGAGAAATGGCGGGCTGAAGAGTTTGAGAAACAGAATAAACTTAGTTGACCAAGACAGTCGACTAAGTGCTCTCTGCCAAAATCTGCGAATCAGAAACAGAACCAACTTAGTCAACCAAGGTAGTCAACTAAGAGCTCTCTTTCTACAATTCAAACTAGAGCACTACAAGATAGATTAACGGCTAGAACCCATCCTCAACTGTTTTCAACGGATATAAATTGCCCAACTGCCATTAGAGTTGCATCTCCAAGTATAAAAAGGTCTTTCAACAATTAGAAACAAGTTTTTAGAAGCCTTGAATGAGATTTGAGCTATAGAAAGTTGAAAAACCAGAAAAGCTTCACTGTACTTGTCTGCACTTAAATGCCTACTCTTTGCAATTGTATTTAGCACTCAATCTTGTACCATTCAGCTCAACTTGTGATCATAGGTACTTTATTTAATCTCCTTTCTGTATACTTAGAGTGAGGGAGTCACTCTAAGGGGTTGTTCAAGCTTGGGAAAGCTTGAATGTTATAGGTTGTGGTTGAGCCTTGGAAAACCACTTTGGGTTTTCGTTGAGCCCATGAAAAACTAGTGTAAAGGTTTTTGGCTAAGCTTGCGAAAAGCCATTGTAAAGCTTGGTGAAAGCTTGTGAATTTCATCGGTATTTAGTGAATTTGTGGGAAAATCCTTGGTTGGAGAATCAAGGTAGTGGATGTAGGTCTCGGACCGAACCACTCTAAATTGTTGTGCCGTTTATACTTTGTTTTTATTTTCTTGAGTTCTGAAAATTAGTTTCTTCATTTTGTTAAGAGCCAAATTGTACTATTCACCCCCTCTATAGCACATATTATCGGGACCAATACAATTTCCTTGTAAGCTTACTACAGAAATTTGAGGCCAAGATAGCTTTTCTTGAGGACTTGTAGGATATATCCACATTGACCGCGACACAACTCGTAAATGCTCTTCAAGCTCAAAAGCAAATAAGGGCTTTAAGATAGGAAGATCATATAGCAAATGCTTGACTGGCAGGAGCAACTAAGCAAAAAATGGTGATAAGAAATAGGGTGAGCAAAAGGCTTAGTACCTTTCTTGTTCTTATGGTAAAAAATGCAACCATACTAAGCATTTTTGCTAGTATAGACTAAATAATACATGTAAGTCTTGTAACTAGCTTGGTCACATGGAGAAAGTTTGCAATAACAAAGCTGATCAAGGAGAAGAAAAAGTTGCAATAGTCAAGGAACAAGAGGTAATTGAGGAGGTGTTATTCATGGCCAAGATACTTGAGAGGTCAATAAGCTTTAGAGTAGTGAAAGATATGAGTGTCTTCAACAACATGTTGCCTCTTTTGATAAAGACAACGATGGAATTATTTATCCTTGGGAGATGTACAAAGATAAGCATTGGAATGATTTAGGAACATACGACTCACTATAAAAAAAAAGCTTTATTAACATAATCAATTATATTGGTAATAATCTGTCGATAATTACTGACAGATTACCGATGAGAGAAAAATATGAGAAAAACAGATGGATTACCAACTAAACGCAATCCGTCGGTAATACAATGGTGTGCATGAATAGCAAAATGGTGAAAAATTTATTGACGGAATAATTCCGTCGGTAATATTTTACTGACAAAATTTACCAACCATTTTACCAAAGAACGAAGTAATCAGTAATTTAGTGAGGCATTGATAACCTTACCGACGAATTTATTGACGGAAATTCTGTTGGTATTATTTTTTTATTTACCGATGGAATATCTCGTTAGTGATTTCGTTAGTAATTAATAATTAAAATTCGCAGGTGGGAGTTTTCCCCCATTTATCCCTATTTTAGTTACGAATGGACTCTTCCATCGGTGATTCCATCGATATGGAAAATAAAATTCCTAACATGAAAATTTTCCCCTGATTTCTCCCTTTACTCTTTTCTCCTTTTTCTTTTCTTTCCTTTCTGCTCTCTCTTCACTTTCTTGCTGCTTTTTCGTTCACCCCACTTGAACGTGCCTTTGCTGACGACCAACGACCCATGCCGACCACCGCCCAACCCTCCCACTTTTGAGTCCCCTTCCTTATGTTTCTCCCACTTCTCCAATCACCCTTTTCCATTTGATTCTCTTGATTTTGCTTCAATTGGTGGTGCATTTGTGTTGCCCAGAAGGTAAGGTTTTCTTGCTTTTATTTTACCGTATATTTGGGTTTAGATTTTGTTATTATATTTGGAATAGTCTCGTTGGTAGATTTTATTGATATTTAGGGTTTATATTTGCTTGTATTTTAAGATTGTTGTTGGTATTTTGGTTGCCTAGAGTGTTGATTCATGGTTGTTGTTTATATTTTGGGAATAATGTGTTGATTCGTGGTTGGATTGATTGATTGCTGGTATTTTGTATTGATTCTAGTTGTAAATGTGATTCATTGTAGTTGATATTTTAATTGGGAAAAATGTGTTGGTTCATGGATGCTAGTATTTTGATTGTTGAATATGTTGATTCATGGGCATAAGTAAACATTCATGGATTTTTAGGCATGAAATCTTTTAAATTTTAAGTGAATAAGAAAATTAGTAAGGTTTTATTAAATATAAATTTAGTAATAAAGAAAATTACTAATTAAGTAATTAAGAAAATTAATACATACCTTAAAATTTATAATTATTTTTAAAATATTTAAATAAATTAAGATGTTAATTAATGAGTTAATTAAATAATTTATTTAATTAAGTAATGTAATGTGTTATAAGTAATTAAGCAATTACTTAAATTTGTAATATTATAAATAAATAATTAAACTAATGAAATGAAAAAATGTTTGAGTACTTAAGCAATTAACTAAATTAGTAATATTATTTAATTTTAAAAGTATTTAAATAAATTGAGGTGATAATGAGTTAATTATCTAATTATGAAGAATCTTGAATTTGTGATTAATCAATTAAATTAGCAAAATTAGTAAAATTTAGAATTATTTAAATTAATTAATGTTTTATTAAATAAAATAAATAATTAAATTAATGAAATGAAAAAAAATGTTAGTTCTACTTAAGCAATTAACTAAATTTGTAATATTATTTAATTTTAAAAATATTTAAATAAATTAAAGTGTTTAGTGAATTAATTTAATAATTTATTTAAGGTTTAATGTATTATGTTGTAATTAGTGATTAAGCAATTAATTAAATAAGTAATATTATATAATATTATTTTCATTTGATGTATTCCTTTGACTTTTGATAGATTAAATTTCTGTAGGACGAAGGGGTGGTCATGTGAACTGGTTTGCAACTGAAAGTTCTGTAGTACGTGTTAGGTAAAATTCTTTTTTTTTTTCTCAAATTGAAACTTAGATTAACAATATAAGTTTTGGTTTTAATATTGGAGAAGTACATGGTCTGCAAAAGCTAAAGTTATGGCTTCTTACGGTGGCCAGAGATCAGATGCTCATAGCAACCTCAACTTAAGGTCCAAAAAACCTCATTTGTTCAAGATAATTCTCAGAAATGATATTTAGCATAGAAAACTGGTGAGTAATCTTTTCTCATTTATAAAACATAATTTTGAATGTGATTCTAAAGTGTGCTATATGAAAGATATTTCTAGTATACAACAGATTTTAACATCACATTCAAAATTATACTTTACAATTAATTGAGAAAAGATTACTTACCAGTTTTCCATGATTAATAGCATTCTTGAGAATTATCTTAAAGAAATGAGGCTTTTTGGACATAAAATTGAGGCTGCCATGATCATATCTCTGACCACTATAGGAAGTCAAAGCTTTAGCTTTTGTAGACCACTTCTCCAATATTAAAGCTATAGCTTAAATTGTTAATTTAAGTTTTAATTTGAGAAGAAAAAATACCAACAAAATTACCAACATAATTTTTTGTCAAAAAATACCGATGGAAATTAATGACAAAATTCTCCAATTATCGACTAAAAAATCAATCGATGGAATGGAACCTTTGCCAATGGAATTACCGATGAAAAATTTGGTCGGTAAATTACCGACGAAATTTTTCGTTATCGACAGATTTGCTTTTACCAACAACGGTATCTGCGACCAAATACCGACGAACCATCAGTAATGTAATATACTGACGGACTCATAATTATTATTGATGGAAAATTCCATCAGTAATACCTTTTTTTTCGTAATGACTCTGAAGGATAGATTTAAATTAATAAGATCAAAACTAGGAGTATTGAAAGCTAACCTTAAGGAGGTGTGTTGGAGTTAGGTCTTGCTTGCAATACGACTCAATGTGAAAAGTTAGTTTTCAACTAGGAGAAGTAGAGTTGTGTGCTAATTACATGTTTTTACTTGGTGGTTATTTAGTTTTTCATGTTGGCCATGTTTTGGCAGTTAGTGCAAATGTAAGGGACAACCCACAAACTTAGTGGTATGGCAATCCAAGTAGTATTATCTATTTTTTTTAATTTTATCCGTTTGTTTTTTAGTATTATCTTTTGTGAGGCTATAAAAGCTATTATTCTTGTTAACAAGAGTGTGATTATCTTTCTCCTTTTGTTTAACACTCAACAATCTCTTTAAGTCTCTCAAAATTCTAACAGTTTCAAGGAAGAAATGCAGATTCATTAGCCCAGTAATTTGGGGAGGATCCAGCAAGATGTCCTTGTGAACAAGGTTTTCCATGTTCTTTTGACATTTGTTTTAATTTCAAAAACCTGTTATGTAACTTTTGTAATCATTTCCATACAATAAACTCTGATTTCTTGACTTTATTGTTTGTTGCTGCAGTGACTCAGATCTTGGTCGGTTTTGTTAAGATGTTCAATAAATCAAGAGAGGAGAATGAAAGGCTGGCTAATGCAGAGAAAAAGAAATAGGAGAAGGAAGCCATTAAAGAGTGGGCACCAAAAAAGGATGTAGCCGAAACGGATGAGCCAAATCTTAGTTCTCAAATCCAGAAACATGCTCCATAAGGAAGCTTACTATGGAGCTACAATGAAAGCAGCATGTTTGCTTTGCAGATGACGAAGATAGATTTGAAGACTTTGATATTTCAGTCTTGGGGAGGGCTCTTGTACAGTTTATCACCCATTCCGAGGTCAGACCATCAGCAGAATGCTCTATGGAGCAGCATATAGCGTAGGCATGGCATGCAGAAGTAGGTACTGTGTGACCATCTGTCTTGCAGGTGCACTGATTCTTTTTCAGGTCTCAATTTCTAAGCAGCGATGCCAATGGCTTGCCCAAGTGTATTCAATCGTAAATAGTTGAAGCCTTAATTCCCTTTGCCCTACCAACAAGCCGTATAAAACCCACTTTGTCACCATGGTTTCAGGGATTGTTGATCATGGAAGTTCAATGCTATATGGCTCTGAATGATATTCTGTTGTATATGATTTCAAGGTGATGCTGATCTGCTTTTTCTATTATTACAAGTATTAGCGCTTTTTGTTGTCCGAACTGAAAATTAGATACAAGGAGACTGATAGTGAAGTGGTCAGAATTTGATCATCGAGGTTCCTATTAGGCAAAAATAAGAATTTAATGAGTTAATTATACAAAAAATAAGGAGTTTCTAACGGTTTTAAAAGAAGTCAAGGAGTATGCTATGCAAGTGATTCAGAGAAAATGAATAAAATGTTTTTGTTTTCATGTCAGTAAGTAAAAGAAGTGTAAATGGTCATCTTGGAAGGAAAAATAACGACTCGTGAATCAATCTTAACGTGATACCTCAGCCAAAACGTCAAATTAAAGTGCTTCCCTTATTACGAGGAGATTCCGCAGCCCCTGACTGTCCCTTGGGCCTTTGACGGTACGTTTCAAATTCCAAAAGCCAAACAAAAAACTAATGTGTTATTGGAGAGTTGGAGTAGTAAATGATATATCAGTAGACCTAAGCAGCAGACTCGGGCGGAGGAGGCCTGGAATTATGTTATTCTCCAGCACCATAGAGAACAGATATTCTCTACAGGTTTCTCGATATCTAATTTCTTTTTCCATGTTCGTCTTCAATTTGCTCGTGGAAATTGTTCAAATTCGCATTTGCTGTTTCATTTTTATTTTAAAAGAGATTGAAATTTGGATTCCCAAGTGAGATGCAAGACAATACAGCATCAACGCGGAAGATGACGATGAAAGGAACTCTTATTCACACACAACAAGGTAATGCATACGACTTAATGCTTGTGAATGTGATTCCTCACAGATAATTAATTCGAGTACATGCATAATCAGGGGGCTTCAGTCTTAACGTGCCGTTGCTTTTACCGCCATGGCATGTTTAGATTCTCCCTAAGTTTCATGTTTTAACTCACTCCTCCTGTGTCTCGCGAACTCCTTATCCGTTGGAGAAATTAATCCTATTACCTTGTAAGTTAAAGGTGAGAGGATATTTATGCAGGGAGTACAAAAAAAAAAACTTTTAAAAACTATTTGGTGATAGATAATCTTCGATGATCCAAACTCAAACCTGAAAGGTGATAGATAACCTTTTGCTGAGCAGTAAAAGTGTCTATTACTTCAAAACTCAAGGGTGATGACTTTTTATGAATAACAGGGGCAGCTCAATAAATTTAAAAGTTTAAAACGAAATATTCAAATGAGATTTTTATTTATTAAAATTAAAAAAATTTATTAAAATTTTATTTTTTTAGCTTTTTGATATGCAAAATTTTTAATTAAACTTTTATAATCAAATTCTTCTAATATTTCTTTTTCAATTGATAATATAGTCAATCTATTTAATCTTTCTTGAGACATTGTTGATCTTAAATAAGATTTTACGAATTTTAGTTTTGAAAAACTTCTTTCTTCTAAAGCAACACTTATTGGAATTGTTAACATTATTTTAAAAGCAATATATGCATTTGGAAAAGAATTGAGTATTCTTATATGATTAAGTATGTTAATTGGACTGTTTTCTTCCTGTATAATTTCTTTTAAAATTTTTAACTCTGAAAATAAATCTAAATTATCAATATCAGAATAGTTGTTATATTTTAAGGAACATTCAAGATTAAGGTAATATTTTTTCAAACTATTATCATCTAATGACTTTAACTTTTTACTGCTAAATAAAAAATTAAAAATATTTTCATATATCTTAAATTGTTCAAATCTATTTTGAAGTAAAAAAATTACTTAAATAACCAGATTCATATTTTCGATTTGACATCAGGTACAAAAATATTTCACTATTATAATTATCTTATATTTTTTAAAAGGCTAATATAAAATCAACAATCAAAATTTCTAATTCAAATAAATTAACTATCACATAAAATAAAAATAATATAAACTCTAAATTAAACTAAAAAAATCTATAAAGATTAGAACAATAATACTTAATTGTTGAATGATTATTGCAAACCGCAAATGAGGTTCATAGCTTTATGAAGATAATAAAAGAACAAACTTCTTGTGTATTCTTTGGAGAAAAGTTAAAGTTAAAGAAAGAATGTGCAAATGAGAAAGGAAGATTTCAAAAGTAAATATTATACATTGNTTATACATTGAAAAAAATAATTGGTTTTATATATAGGAAAAAAAATAGCTGTTGAAAATCATTAAATGCGTTGATTGGAAATAAAATAAATAAGTTAGAAAAAAAAACTGTTGGAGATTATTAGATACATATAACTATTAGTTTATTAGAAATAAAAGAATATAGTTAAGAATTAATAGTATTCTATAAATAAGAAAGTAATAGAAAATTGATATTTATTATGCACATAATTAAAAAAAATAAAAGAACAAATAATTTTATTAATTATTTTTTACTTTTATTTATTTTAATATAATTAATTATATTATAATTATTATTAAATTATAAATTTTCTCTAAAATTGGGGCCTCCCCAAATTGGGGGCCTAAAGCACTTGCTTGGGTAGCTTCACCCAAGGGCTGGCCCTGATGAATAACGAAGGATTTTGATGAATAGTTATAAATTTATCAATAAATAGACATTGTAAGTCAGAATTAATTCATTTAAAAAAATTTCTTCTTTCTCTGTCTTTCTCTTTTAATCAAAACTCATTTTATATTAAAACTCTAAAGAGAAAATTTTAGATTTGCCGTTTGTAGTTTTTTTTTTTTGAATCCTAAAAGTATATTGCTATTAATCCCAACAGCAGCATAATGGGGTTGTAGATTCTGCTCTACAAATTATATATTAACAACAGTATTTCCTGTTTCCTGCAGCCTTCTCTTAACCCATTAGGTTCAACCTCTAGATCTAGCTCAATTGCGTTTCACTAACTTCTGCTAAAACCCTCATATCTGGAGTGTTTTAGAATTTTTTGAGTTTTGTTGAAATTTTGGTGCATCGTAGGATGTTTTCTGGCTTTTTGATGGGTGCCAAGATCTGGATACGGTGATATTCTGCAATTATATGTGCATGTTAATGTGAATTTCCCTGACTGCCATTATGTCATGCTTCTAGCATTAAACTTTCTTAGCTTCTTTATGAAATGTCATGTAATATTTTTTCTACTTCTAATACAGAGGCTGCCATGCAGAAAGAAGAGTTTCAATAAGCAGCTTAGCGAGAGAAAGCTAATGTCTAAAATCGATAATTCCGAAGTGAAGGCAGCAACATCAGACTCCACTGCAGGGAAAGTGATTTTTGAGCCCATCTCGGAGGATGGAGTTTTCCGGTTTGATTCCTCTGCAAATGATACAGATGCAGCGTATCCATGTCTTTCATTTATAAATAGCAACGAAGGGGATGTACCAATCATGAGCAACAAGGTTCCTTTGTATAGCCCTCCTTTTGAGCGCCGTTTGGGACAGCAGATTGTCAAACTTGAGGTCTGCTATTGCAATGCCTTTTTGTATTTGTGGCCTCTGCAAATCATTGATCCTTTTTTATTCTGTATGTTATGTTTTTACTTTGCCGGTGCACTTTTCTGGTAGAATTTGTAGTCTTTTGTGCACTTTTTTATTCGTTAACTCATCTGATGGACTTTGCTTCTTGTTAAGCTTCCTGTTAGTACCTCATTTTATGGAACTGGAGAAGCTAGTGGGCAGCTATAGCGAACAGGAAAAAGAGTGAGTGATTTTGTAAAACATGGCCACCATAAAACATATTTTCTTCCTATTTTTTTGCTGGAGAAAAGTAAAGCTTCTTGTAGGTTTTACATGGAACACAGATGCATGGGTTATGGTCCTGGATTTACATCCTGGTACCAATCACATCCTTGGGTGCTGGCTGATCTTCCAAATGGAGAGGCATCGGGAATTCTAGCTGACACGATATGCATGGCGTTGTGAGGTGTAGTGACTTTCTGTTATTAAGTTATACGATGAATATTTACTAAAGACTATTCTAGATTTATATATTTGCCTTTTAATGGTCAAAGATGTAATGAAACTGAAAAAGAGATGAAACTATGATAGAGCAGAGGACTACTCTGCTGTGGAGAAGGAAATAAAAGCAAAACGAGAGAAAATAGATTTTTCTGATGAAAACTTATCTTCATTAAACATGAACCAAAGTATATATACAAGGTATACATGGTTAACACTTGTTAACATAAAGAGACAAGTGTTATTAACCAACCATGCACTAAGACACCTCATAAGAGACCTCATAACACTGGTGTAGAACACTTAATGACCAGTACAGTGAAGCAAAATACATAGTAAAACAAAATGAGAAAGTCACTGCATGCTGAGTCAATGCATGCTTTAACTCTAACACTCCTCCTTAAAGCCTGCATTGACAATACTCAGCTTTGCTTTCAAATCTTCAAACCTGGATATAGGCAGAGTCTTTGTCAAAATATCAGCAAGTTGATTAACTGAGGAGCAATATCCAAGAATAATCTCTCCACTATTCTCAGCTTCTCTTATAGCATGGAACTTTACCTTAATGTGCTTAGTTTTCCCATGAAACACCGGATTCTTGGTGATAGCAATTGCAGACTTACTATCAATGAAGATTTTTGTTGGAGTTGTTTGCACAAAGGTTAAGTCCCTTAAAACTTTTCTTAGCTAGACAGCTTGGTTTGTTGCAGCATTGGTAGTTATGTACTCAGCTTCTGCTGATGATTGTGCAACCACTGCTTGTTTATGTGAATTCCAAGAAAAAACTCCATTACCTAAAGAGAAAATATATCCAATGTGCTTTTGGAGTCTTCAACACTCCCTGCCCAGTCACTCCCTGAATATCCAGCCAAGCTGATCTCATTTGTTCTTTTAAAGTGTAGACCATGATCAATGCTGCCCTTTAAGTATCTAAGAACACGTTTGGCAGCTGCAAAGTGAATATCTGAAGGTTCTTTCATAAATCTGGATAATAGACTCACAGAATACATCAACTCAAGTCGAGTGGAACACACATAAAGCAAGCTTCCAATGAGACTTCTGTAACTGGTATCATTTTGGAGCTTAGAACCATAATCTGTAGTCAGCTTTTGATTCACAACCAGCGGTGTTGACACAGATTTGCAATCACTCATATGAAACTTACTCAAAATGTTTTTGATGTAATTTCCTTGAAATACAAAAATACCTTTGTTGGTTTGGCATATTTGCATTCCAAGGAAATAGTTCATTAGGCCAAGATCTGACATTTTAAATTTGTTCTCCATTTGAGACTTGAATTTGTTAATTGCTGCAGTGTCACAACCAATGATAATTAGATCATCAACATAAAGAGAGACAATTACCTGAGCTTGACTTTTGATGCTTAAGCACATATATAGTGGCTTAATTAGTGCTCCTTTCAAATCCAAGATTCACCAAGTAAGAGTCAATCTTACTGTTCCAAGCTCGAGGAGCTTGTCTCAGGCCATATAAGGCCTTATGTAACTGATATACTTTATTAGAATCAGATTCAATCTTGAATCCTTCAGGTTGCTCAACATAAATCTTCTCCTGCAATATACCATTTAAAAAGGCTGATTTCACATCAAAATGATATACCTTCCATCCAAATGTAGCTGAAAGAGCTAATAGCAATCGAATGGTTTCATATCTAGCCATAGGAGCAAAGGTATGTAGAAAATCAATACCAGGTATTTGATAGTACCCTTTGGCAACTAACCTTGCTTTATACTTGTTCAATTTACCATCTGAATTAAACTTCTTTTTGAACATCCATTTAACTTTAACCACATGCTGATTCTCAAGTCTAGCAACCAATGACCAAGTATTGTTCTGATTGATCATATTGATTTCTTCTTGCATTGCAGTCCTTCATTCCTCAGACTTAACTGCTGCTTGATAACTATCTGGTTCAGTTGTGGCCATTAAGCTTCTATGATAAATGTCATCAAGATCTCTTGTGCCTCTTACTGCAAAGTGTTCATCATCATCATCATCATTATTTATGCCAACATACTGATCTGCTGCATCTGCATCAGTGAATTCTTGAAATTCAATGCTGAATGGTGACTCTCCTGTGTTTGCTTCATTTTCATTCCAACTCCATTTAGCTTCTTCATCAAAAATGACATTTTTGGATACAATAACTTTCTTTGATTTTACTAGATAAACTCTGTATCCCTTTGACTGCTCACTATAACTAATAAACACTCAAGCTTCTGATCTATGATCAAGCTTATCTTTGATGTTTTCAAGTATTTGATGATAGCACAAGCTTCCAAATATTCTGAGATGATCAACTGCAGGTTTTCTGCTATACCAAGCTTCATAAGAAGTCAAAGCTGTTAAAGCCTTTGTTGGTAATCTATTTAACAGATAAAAAGCTGTATTACATGCTTCTGCATAGAATTTCTTTTGAAGATCTTTCTCAAACAAAATACATCTTGCCATGTCAAGAATAGATCTATTTTTCCTTTCACTCACCCCATTCTGTTGAGGTGAATAAGGAATTGTAAGTTGATGATTAATGCCCTTTGTTTCAAGAAAGTTTTTAAATTGTGAGGAAGTATACTCCCCACCATTGTCTGACCTGAGACACTTCAATTTAGAACCAGATTCTCTCTCAACTTTGGCTTTGAACTTAAAAAACACTTCAAAGACATTAGACTTAGATTTGAGAAAATAAATCTAAGTATACCTGCTATAGTCATTAATAAAGATTATGAAATATCTATTACCTGACAAGGATTGTTGAGTCATCGACCTTACTACATCTGAATGTACTAGTTCAAGTCTGTTTCATGCTCTCTTAGAACTGACAGATGGAAAAGGCTTTCTGCTTTGTTTGCCAATCTTGCACACACCACATACAGAAGTTGATTGACTAATTTTAGGTAACTTCTATACTAATTTCTGAGATTGCAGCAAGCTCATATAATTGTAGCTACAATGTCCTAGCCTTCTGTGCCAAAGTGATAATGGATCTACATTGCTGCTACTGGGTTGCATACACATTTTAGTCAAATTGAAATGAAAACATATATTTTTCATTTGAACATTCATCAATAATTCACCAGAGGGATCATATATGGTACATACATCATTCTTGAATAAAAACACATAGTTATTTTCCATCATTTGACCTACACTCAGTAAATTCTGAGCTACATCAAGTATTAACAGTACATTATGAACATACCTTAGGCCTGTAGCTGTGTTGATCCCTACTGTGCCTTTTCCCACAGCATCAAGATATACACCATTCCCTATTTTTACTTTTGACTTGTGATGAGTATCCAGATTAGTAAATAAGGAGGAATTTGATGTAACATGATTAGAGCTACCACTGTCAAGAAGCCACTACACATTACCCGAAGAACTATTTCTTGAAACCATAAACAACTGTTCCTCTGAAACCTCAAAATTTTCAATAGCATGAGAGACTTCTTCTTTTACTTCAAGTTTGTTCTTACAAACCTTTTCCACATAGCTTAACTGCTTGCATGCATTGCACTTTACACCAGGCCTATACCAGCAATATGACTCAATATGACTCCTCTTCTTACAATGAGGATAAATTGGAAATCTGGTTCTCCTATTCTGTGCTTTCTTTTCTTGTGAGTTCCTTTTTGGTTATTCTTAGCATCACTCACATTCTTCTTTGCTGAAGTATCAGTAGAAGCCTTTCTTTTCATTTGAGCAGAAAAGGCTAAATCAGCTTTGTCAATTCTTCTAGCAACTTTCCTATGTTCTTCTTTGCTGAAGTATCAACAGGAGCCTTTCTTTTCATTCGAGCAGAAAAGGCTAAATCAGCTTTGTCAATTCTTCTAGCAGCTTTCCTATGTTCATCAGCTTCAATAGCACTCACTAAATCAGTGATTGATAGCTTTGAGATATCTTTCACTTGCTCTAGAGAAGAAACTACAGCATCAAATCTCTTTGGTAAGCTGATGAGTACTTCTTCCACAGCCTTTGTATCTGTCAGATACTCTCCCATCAGTCGAATTTGATTCACCAGCTTCGTCACCATGTCTACAAATTCTTGTACAAACTGACTTTCCTTTATTCTCAGCATTTCATATTGTCTCCTTAAGTTCTGCAAATGAATTTGCCTTCTTCTTATAGATCCTATAAACTCTTCTTCAAGCTTGCTCCAAACCTGCTTAGCTGTTTCACACCCCATAATCTTGCTAAAAATTGACTTTGTAACAATTGATTGTATGAAGGAGAGAGCTTTATACTTCTTAGCTACCTCTTATTCATATTGCTTCAGTTGAGCAAGTGTGGGATTTTCTCTTAAAGGTGGTATTTCAGAATCATTTTCAACAACATTCCAAAGATTAACGCATTTAAGGAATGATTTCATTTTGACAGCCCAAACAGGATAGTTAGAACCATAACAAATTTGTGCGTTTTGCTAAATAACAGTTGAAGTTGACATCTTGATGAAGAGTGAACTATGAACAAGTGAGGAGGAAGGTTATAGATGGCTTAAAGATCGATTATATAGCTTTGATACCATGTAATGAAACTGAGAAAGAGATGAAACTATGACAGAGCAGAGGACTACTCTGCTGTGGAGAAGGAAATAAAAGCAAAATGAGAGAAAATAGATTTTTTTGATGAAAACTTATCTTCATTAAACATGAACCAAAGTATATATACAAGGTATACATGGTTAACACCTGTTAACATAAAGAGACAAGTGTTATTAACCAACCATGCACTAAGACACCTCATAACACACCTCATAACACTGGTGTATAACACTTAATGACCAGTATAGTGAAGCAAAATACATAGTAGAACAAAATGAGAAAGTCATTGCATGCTGAGTCAATGCATGCTTTAACTCTAACAAAAAAAACATGTTCTCTAGCAAATTGATCTAAGGATCGAATTCAGAATTCAGTTTACTGCTCCAACGTCATTTGCTGTTATTACATTTGGTCCATTCCCTTCACCCAGTGCAATTTTGATATCTTTATCTCATGCAATTGGTAATTTCCAAACCTCTTTAGTTATTGCACCTTGAATCTACATCATTTTGGAATTTATTTTGGCAGCCATAATTATTTATTGTTCTCGTTACATCTTACTTTACCTTTCATGCATACTATACAATTGTCTCACTTTTGTTTTATGTTTGGTAAGACATAATTTTGGAAATTGGATGACATGCACTATCTTTGACCTTTGGGTTTGATTTCAAGAATCTGCCACTAGAGGCATTTTAATTGAATTAACTAGTGAAAAGAATAGCACGGAAACAAAAGTTTCAATTTGAGTAGGCATGTGAGAACGATAAATATATAGAAATTCAGTTTAAGCAAATGCGATTTTGAATTGTTTTATTCAATTGTTCAATAAGATTAATAGTGTTGTTATCGTTTATAGGCAGGTGCTATTGTGAGTTAGGAATTACTAATTAGTTGATGAGGTTGATAGACGTAACAATTTCTTTTATTAATTTATTACATTAAATACGATCTTTTTGACAGTGGTACGTTTTTATTAACTAATTAATTATGCCCCATGTCTCGATGATTCAGTGTGCCTATTGAATCGAGTAGCCTTGCATGAAGTTCGTCATTGATAGACTTTAGCTGTCTCAAGCTAGACTCGACCTTTTCGAGTTTGTCCTTCGCTTTCTCCATGGCAATCTCCACCCTAGATACTTGGCATTTAAGTGTTGACTAAACGTCCCTCGACTTGCCCAATTTAGTGACTAAGGGGATTATTTATATTGTGATAATCCTTACTTACTAACCCTAGTAGATTTATGATAAAACATAAATAAGGAAAATACCTAATACTAGACTACTTGTAGTGCAAGTAAAATAAATAATAAGTAAGGATAGGTCATATTCCTAATAGAACACATTTAGTCTAACTCTAGATTACTTTGGTCACTATTCCCTAGTAGCATTACATAAGAATTCCAACCTTAGTAGACAACCTATATGCACATGGCCCATAAATGTGTAGGGTCTTGCTTTCTAAGCTTGTAAATTTGCACTGCTTTGCACAACCTATCGTTTTGTGCCCCGTGTAGCCTAATCTTGGCCTAATGATTGTCTGTTGGCTCCATAAGTTTTTGATGATAACAGAACATTCCCATTCATTTATGTCTAACTATACTACTTGAGTGTGTAGGATAAAAATGTATGTTAATGGTAAATTAATTACTAAAAAGTAAACATTAATACTCATCAGAATAAGGAGTTACAAATGAGTCATAAACAAAAGTCTCTTAGTCAGTTAACCAAGGAAGTTAGTCAGCTAAGATCCAAAAGTGAAATTAGTTATGTTAAGATAGTAAGCTCTTAATCGGTTTAAGTCGGTTAAAATCTTACTTAACCAATTAACGGAGTAAAGTAGATTGCGAGACGGAGAAGACTTAATTAACTAAGAAGTATCGTTAGCTAGCTAAAAGCTCACGGTCAAAAATTTGATTGTGAGACAAAGAAGGCTTAATTGACTAAGAAGAATGGTTAGCTAGTTAAAAGCTCACGATCAAAAATTTCATTGCGAGACAGAGAAGACTTAATCAACTAAGAAGAATGGTTAGCTAGCTAAAAAGTTTAAGAATTTGAATTTGAATGTCTAAAAATAGATTAACAGCTAGAATAGACTCTAAACTGTTTCCATCGGTTTGAAGCTGTCAACATCCATCAAAGTTGATTTTTCAAGTATAAAAGACATCTCCAACGGCTAAGCAATGTAAAAGATGCTTTCAAAAACAAAAAGAGCCCAAAAATAGCAAAAATTCTCTCAATCCTTCTTGCACTTCACTCAAATCTTTGTAATAGAGCTTAGCACTTTGGAAGATCAATGTAGTGGATGTAGTTCAAAAAGACTGAACCACTATAAATCTTTGTGCATTGTCTACCTTCTTTTATTTTTCATTTCATTCTTCTTTAAATCATTCTTTCATTTGGCATTTAACTTTCATCATTGACCTTTAACTAGCCTCTAATTAGAAGTCAAGTTTAGTGACATTCAGAAAGTGCTATTCACCCCCCCTCTAGCACACTTTTATTGGACCCACAAGTAGTATCAGAGCCTAACCCTTATTCTTAAGACTTAACACCCTAAGGGAAGATCCAAATGGCTTTTAAAAAATCTATTGTTGTTAAGGGACAGTCCACAAATAGACACCTCTATTTGATAGATCAAACTACCCTTATTCAAGCATTAGATTGTCTATTTACATAAGAGCAATAGATTATGAAATGTGAGATATCATCACTGATGGACTTTATATCCCTTTGACCATAAATGTTGTGACCAATGAAAGGATTCTTAAGCCAAGGGCTGAATGGATTGAAGCTGAAACCAAAAAAGTTTAAACAAACTCTAAGGCAATAAATATTATACATTGTGTCTCGACTCCCACATAATTTAACAAAGTGTCAAGCTGTACCACTACCAAACAAGTTTGGGACAAACTTAGAATCATTCATGAAGGGACTGCACAAGTCAAAGAGTCCAAAATTGCTCTCATAACCCACAACTATGAAATGTTCAAGATGGAGTTTGGTAAAGATATCACCAGTATGCTTGATAGGTTTACTAGCATCACCAACAAACTTAGTCAATTAGGTAAGCCAATCCTTGCACATGAACTTGTCAAAAGACTTCTTAGAAGCCCACCCAAAAATTGGAAGCCAAAAGTGACTGCTATTCGAAAAGCTAAGGACTTAAATTTCATCACTCTTGATGAAATCTGTGGCTCTCTTCTTACTCATGAGCTGGAGCTTAAAGAAGAAGAAGAAGAAGACAAGAGAGAAGCCAAAGAAAGAAAAAAAAAGCATTGCTTTGAAGAAGAATTAGATAATTTATCATGTGATGATGATGAAGAGTTGGCCATGGTAGCTAGAAGATTTAGAAAACTTATGGGACAAAAAGATAGAAGTGTTGGTCCCAATTATATGTGCTAGATGGGGGGGGGGGGGTGAATGGCACAATCGGCTCTTGGCAAGATGAGAAACTAATTTAAGAAATAAAGAAAATAAAAATAGAGTAGAAAATGCGTAGGAATTTAAAGTGGTTTGGTTCATGACCTATATTCATTACCTTGATTATCCAACCAAGGATTTTTCCAACAAATCCACTATAAACCGGTGAAATTCATAAGCTTTCACCAAGCTTTACAATGGCTTTTATCAGGCTCAGCCAAAATCTTTCATAATAGTTTTTACCAGGATCAACTAAAACTCAAAGTGGTTTTTCAAAAGGCTCAACCACAACCTTTCACAATGGTTTTTCACGGGCTCAACCAAAACCCAAAGTGGTTTTTCAAAGGCTTAACCATAACCTACAACAATAGTTTTTTCACGGGATCAACCAAAACCCAACAACTAACTTTTCAAGGCTAAGTTAGAACCTATATACTTAATCAAGCAATCCTAGCTTGAATTAATCACTTAGAGTGACTCCCTCACTCTACGAATACAAAGAGAAAGGGATAAGAGTGTACCTATGATCAAAAGATTGATCTAAGTGGTACAAATGAAGTGCAGATCACAATTACAAAAGATAGGCGTTTAAGTGCAGTAAGGTGTAGAGAATATTTTTTGGTTTTTCAACTCTATATCACTTGGAAGCCTTCAATTCATTCAAAAAACTAAATTTTAATCATCGAAAGACCTTTTTATACTTGGAGAAACAACTCTGATGGCAGTTTGACAGTTTATGGCTATTGAAAATAGTTGAGAGTTAGTTCTAGCCATTATTCTATCTTCTAGTGCTCAGGTTCAAATTGCAGGCAGAAAGCTCTTAGTCGAATAACTTCCTTCTTGGTCGACTAAGTTGGTTCTGTCTTTTGGTCCCAGATTCTGGCAGAGAGCAAGTTGACTAACTTATTTCTTGGTTAACTAAGTTAGTTATATTTCTCAATATTATTCAGCTCGCCATTTCTCCAATTTGAATTTTAGCCAACTAATACTTTTCATTATCCAACTAAGGACCTTCTTTTTTGTTGATCAATCATTTTTCTTTATTGATATGATTTTTTGTATACACTTTTGAATGATTGATTTATCATTTACATGCAATTTTTGTCCTGCACACTTAAATAAAGATATTAGACACAAATGAATGGGAATGTTTTATTATCATAAAAAACTAATGGAGCCAACAATCTTCCACTTTTTGATGATGACAAAACATTCCTTAATTAACAGAACAATGTCCTTTTATTCTTTTAAGTTCTGCATACAGTGAGGATTGCTCCCCCTAAGTGTGTGCATATTTTGCTTATTCATGTCATATAGAAAATGACACTATACATTCAGAGTATGTTTATGCAGAAATATAAAGTGATTTACGGCAAGTGAATGTTGACAGATTATCATTAAAGTTTCAACAGTGTATGTCAACAATATACTGTTACTAGATTTTATCTATGCCATTCATCATTCAACAAATATACTATACTTAGCATCCATATTTATTCACAAACACAATCCATTCACAAAGTTATAATAAAAATCAGTCATCAGCATACTATCCAATATCAGTACAGCACCAAATTTTTATCAGCAGCAGTCAATATACCATAGGCAATAAGGCATCATCAGATATTCAATTATCAACAATCAAATAACATAAACATATTAGCATCCCATTTTACACACAAGAACCATAAACAACAAAGTTAAAATCAAGTGTTCAATTGTCAGCTAGGCAAAGACAGCAGAAAACAAAAAAAAAATAACAGTTAATGTTCCCTAACTGCCCCTAGACAATTTTTACTTCCTATCTCAGATAATCTTTCCATAATTTCTCCCCTAAGGTCCCTACCATACTTTTCCCCATTTTTGACACCATCAACTCCTAATCATTTTCTGAGGAAGATGAGGGAGAGGACTCATTAGTACCATATTGCACATTTAGAAGTTGAAGAGGATTCTAGTTGAGGAGAGGGTTGAGGTGGTGATTTCTGAGGGGAGGGTTCAGGTGAGGATTTGTCAAAGACTTCAACTGGATTCTGAGAAGAAGAAATGTTCACTGGTTTGGCTTTTTCAACTAGCCGAGAGGATTTTCTTCTCTTGAAGAACTTTGATTTGGTGACCATTGTCTTTATGCATTTTCCTGGTGGTTTGCTTTTAACTTGAAGAGCAGTAGTGGTATTTGCTTTTCCTTTTTCAGATTGTCCTTCTGTAGTAGGAGCTGAAGCAGATGTGTCTGGCTTGGTTTTTTCCTTGGCAGCTTCTTTCTCAGCTTGCTCCTCGTGAACCATTTGATAAAACAATTCCATAATTGAAACCTCTTCAAAATGTGGAAGAGATGGTTGAGGTTCTGGCTGTGGTTGGGGTTCAGAGGGAGGATTCTCATCAACTGATCCAATGACCTCAGTACCTTGGCCAGATTCTTTCTTGTTTTGTTCAAGTGAGGGGGCTTTAGTTGGTTGATCAATCCCTGGTCGAGAGTCCTCAGTTTGGAGAGCAAGACTTGCAGTCTTGTAAGTTGAACCTTCAACCTGAAGAATAGGGCTTGTAGCATGAAAAGTAGACCCTTCTGCCTAGAAAGCTGAACCCTTAGCACCTTGTTTTGCTGGTGCAATGCTTGGTGGTGCAGAGGTATCTACAGTAGCAGCAGATTCAGATGGCATTTTTCCTTTTCCTTTCATTTTGCTTTCCATTTCTGTTAACTTTTCTTCAATTTTCTGAATTCTTGCCCCTTGGTCTGTGAGCTTTCCATCAATTCTCATAAGTAGGTTGAAGATCACTTCATTTGAGAATTAAGATGGTATTGCCTCTAGTTAAGTCGGGAGTGAAGTTTCTCCTTTAAGAGTTACTTTAGGAGTTTTAACATATTTTTCTCTTTCAAGTTTGTATCCCATCTTAGGTAAACTCCCGAGGTAGATTGGTTGATCCTTGCTCTTTACCTGATCCAATGCATATCTTGAACTCTAAATCCCCTTTTTCTAGACCAATGCAGTAATGATATTCCCATATGGCAGATTGATCTTTTTCCAGTCAACAGGCTTCTTTCATTTGCTCAATCATGAATCTTCCTAAGTTTAGTGGACTACCATTGAAGGCATGTTCTATAAGCCAAAGATCTTGAAGACTAATATAGCTAAAACTTCCTCATCTTATGTGAACATTAGCAGTAATGAAATAGTGCAATATTATGATTTGTGGACTAGTGATCAAACCAGCATTGCTCTTAGTAGAATATTTGTCTTTCTTTCTTGTAATCACTTCCCATATGGGTGAGGGATCATAGTTTTCTAGAAATTCAAACTCACCCTCTTCACATTCAATTTTCAGTAAACTGCCCAAATCAGTAGCAGTGACAGTTAATTCTTTTCCATTCAAAAATACATTCAGGCCATCCTTAAGTTAATCATTCGGCTCTTCTAATTCATCCTCCTCAACTACTATACTAGAATAAATTTTTTTAACTAAACTGGCTCTACAAGCTCGATTCTTAAAAGTACTAAAATATTTTAGTTTCATCTCCTCAAAATAATCTGATAAAACTGCTTTAAATTTAGGCACTTCATTAAAACTATTCTAGTCACTAAACTTTCCGCAAGTGATTGGTGCATTTTCAATTTTTTGGAACCTATCCTCATGGATTTTGTTTCTAAATTTGGAAGACGGAGATTGACCTTTCTTTGAAGATTTTCCTTTTTTTTTCTTCTTCTATGTTTTCTTCTCCTTTTCCTTCTACGATTTCTCAGATTTTTCATTTATTGAAGCAGACCCAATCTTTTTCTTTTTCTTCTGTATTTCTGCTTGCATGCTTTCTTCCAATGGCCTTTTGCCTTTCTTTTTCTCTAGAAGTTCTTGAGATTGTACTGATTTCGTCATTTAGTTTGAAAGATTTTCAACACAGGGTTTTGAATGGTTGAGAGGTAAGGGTTTTAGTTTTAGGCGTCGGTTTCAGCAGAGAGAAAATGTAGAGAAAATTGGTTGAGGGTAGTTTAATTAATTAAAAAAAAGCTGTATGACTTCCTTTTTTTAAGGATAATTGGTAACTCCCCTTTCAGAATTCAAAAATTACCTTTTAATTTTTATTTTTGATTTGGGCAATTTTTTCTTCTTTCTTTATTACCCGGTAAACACATTCTTTTCATTATTTTATTCTGTTTCTTTCTACTTCACTGAGTCTTATTATTTAATGCGACAAAGTGCTCTTAGTTGACTAAGATTCCCTTTAGTCGACTAAGAGCCTTCTGTTTTATGTGTAAGAGTCACAAATTTACCTACAACTCCTTTATATTAATCATCCCTAAATTTCTTCTAATCTCACAAAATC
Source organism: Theobroma cacao (assembly GCF_000208745.1). Taxonomy (NCBI): domain Eukaryota; kingdom Viridiplantae; phylum Streptophyta; class Magnoliopsida; order Malvales; family Malvaceae; genus Theobroma; species Theobroma cacao. Next base: position 13,943,889 of record NC_030859.1, on the reverse strand, counting down.
TATCTTCATTTAAAGGTTTGGTAAATATGTCAGCTAATTGATGCAAAGTATTCACAAACTCTATTTTAATATTACCCTCCACTAACTGGTTTCTAACAAAGTGGTGCCTAATCTCAATGTGTTTAGTCCTAGAATGCTGCATAGGATTTTTGGAAATATTAATTGCACTTGTATTGTCATAGAATATTGGTACATTATGTATTGTTACTTCAAAATCTCTTAGTTGTTGTTTGATCCACAAAATCTGAGCACAACAACTACCTAAGGAAATATACTCTGCTTCAGGTGTAGAAAGTGCTACGGAATTTTGTGTTTTACTTGACCAGGATACTAGCATACTTCCTAGAAATTGGCATGTTTCACTACTGCTCTTTCTATCAATTTTGTTGCCAACAAAATCAGAATCTGAATATCCAACTAAGTTAAAAGATGATTCTTTAAGGTTCCATGCTCCTAAGGTTTGTGTTTCTAAGAGGTATCTAAAAATTCTCTTAATAGCAGTTAAGTGTGATTCTTTAGGCTGTAACTGAAATCTAGCACACAAACACACACTAAACTGAATATTTGGTATGCTTGCTGTTAAGAAGAGTAATGATCCGATCATACCTCTATAGAGCTTTTGATCAACACTTTTTCCTTTCTCATCAGCATCAAGTATGGTGGATGAACTCATTGGTGTACAAGTTGGTTTTAGCTTTAGCATATCAAACCTTTTGAGCATGTCTTGAGTGTATTTTTCTTGGTTGATGAAGATTCCTTTTTCACTTTGTTTGATTTGAATGCCAAGAAAGTACTTCAACTCTCCCATCATGGTCATCTCAAATTCACCCTGCATCTCTTTGGCAAAATTCTTGCATAAAGCCTCATTCATTGCAGCAAACACAATGTCATCCACATAAATTTGAACAACAATTAAATCATTTAAAAATATTTTAATGAATAATGTTGTATCAATGCTACCTCTAACATATCCTTTTTTAACCAGAAATTTTGTAAGCCTCTCATACCAAGCTCTAGGAGCTTGTTTTAATCCATACAAGGCTTTGTGAAGTTTGAAAACATGATCTAGTTTTTCAAAGTCTTCAAATCCTGGTGGTTGTTCAACATACACTTCCTCTTGAATGAATCCATATAAAAATGCACTCTTTACATCCATTTGGTACAATTTAAAAATCATAAAGCATGCCAAAGCAAGCAACAACCTTATGGCTTCAATCCTAACAACCGGAGCAAAGGTTTCATAATAGTTAATTCCTTCATCTTGGTTGTATCCTTGGGCTACTAACCTAGCTTTATTTCTAACTATATTTCTTTGCTCATCTACCTTATTCCTAAACACCCATTTTGTTCCAACAACAGAGTGGTTTAAAGGCCTAGAGACTAATGACCACACACGGTTTCTTTTAAATTGATCAAGTTCCTTTTGCATGGCCAATATCTAGCTTTCCTCTTTTTCAGCTTTTCAAATGTCTTAGACTCAATTTGAGATATGAAAGCTGAAAACTCACAAGTCTCTTTTGTTGTTCTCCTAGTCTTAACTCTTTGAGAAATGTCACCTATGATTTGTTCTTGTGGATGGTCTTTTGCATATCTCCAACTCCTTAGAAGATCACTGTGCTGAATTTCTATTCTTTGCAAATTTGCTAGAGGTGGAGTTTCATTTTCTCTTCTAGGTGAGCTTTCATCATTATTCTTATTGTTCTCTAAGCCCATTTCTTCCATTTGCTTTTCTAGGATCTCTACATCATCATCATCATCAGCATGAATTTCCTTTTGTAAGGCATTGGACTCATCGAAAACCACATGGATTGATTCTTCAATAGTTAAAGTTCTTTTGTTGAAAACTTTATAAGCCTTTGAGTTTAATGCATATCCTAAAAATATTGCCTTATCACTCTTTGCATCAAACTTACCTAAGGACTATTTTCCATTGTTTAACACAAAACATTTACAACCAAAACTCCTAAGATGTGAAATATTTGGTTTCTTACCCTTGTAAAGTTCATATGGAGTCTTTGATATCATGGCTCTAATTGAGACTCTATTAAGTATATGAGTTTGGGTTTGGGAGTTCTTTAACCAATAACACATGACTAATTTGAGTTTGGGAGTTCTTACCAACCGTACCTATGCCATGAATTTTACCTTTTGAATCATCACTAAAGGATATGGTTCCTCCCTTTCTTTTGTCCAACTTAGCAAATAACATTTCATCTCCTATCATGTGCCTTAAGCAGCCGCTATCCATATACCAAGGCTGCTTCTTCTTAAGTTGAGCTCTTAAACATGTCTCCTTTAAGTGCAGCTCAACCTACAACACAAATTCTCAATTTTTCTTAATAGGTACCCATACCTTGATGGGTCCTTAAAGGTTGTAGCAATGTAGGATCCTTTTGGAACCCAAATCATTTTTGTTTTCTGTGTGTTTCTTCTTCTATAGCAATTGTAAGATAAATGACCAAGTTTATCACAAACATAGCATCTATGGGAAAAGTCCTTTGTATTTATTCTGAAATTTGTGCTCTTTTTTTATGATTCTTTACTTAAATTCTTAAAAGCAACATTTTCATCTATTGCCTTTTGCAAAGCTTTAGTTCTATTGTCCAACTTCAATTTCATAACTTCAAAATCTGTTTTTGAATGTTCTGGTTCAATTTACAAAAAAATTTTTTGCTCAAAAACAGAGTTGAAATCATGTCTTATCTCTTGCAAATCAATCTCAAGAGATGCAGTTTTTCTTTTCAAAGTTTTATATTTTGATACAAGATTTTCAAACTCATCATAGAGACATTCTTATTCTTCTTGAAGCTCATCAATTGAAATATCCCAAGGAGATGAAGACACCTCAGATGCATCTTCTTTAGCCATTAGACATAAATTTGCTCGTTCTTCAACTTTTTCTTCTTCAACATTTGAGCTTGAAGTATCACTGTCTGACCATGTTGTAGCCACCATTGACTTTTTCTATTTTCTCTTTTTCTTTGGCTTTTCTTCCTTTTGCATCTTTGTTTCTCCATATAACTCTTCTAATTTTTATCAAATTTCAAAGAATAGGGATCAACCAATCTATCTTGGGAGTTTACCTAAGATAGGATACAAACTTGAAGGAGAAAAATATGTTAAAACTCTCAAAGTAACTCTTGAAGGAGAAACTTCACTCCCGGCTTAACTAGAGGCAGTACCATCTCAATTCTCAAATGAAGTGATCTTCAACCTGCTTATGAGAATTTATGGAAAGCTCACAGACCAAGGGGCAAGAATTCAAAAAATTGAAGCAAAGTTAACAGAAATGGAAAGCAAAATGAAAGGAGAAGGAAAAATGCCATCTGAATCTGCTGCTACTGCAGATACCTCTGCACCACCAAGCATTGCACCAGCAAAACAAGGTGCTGAAGGTTCAGCTTTCCAAGCAAAAAAGTCTGCTTTTCATGCTACAAGCCCAGTTCTTCAGGCTGAAGGTTCAACTTACAAGACTGCAAGTCCTGCCTTCCAAACTGCAAGCTAGAACCTCAAACAGGCTGAAGGTTCAACCACAGACTACAAGACTACAACTTCTGAACAGTGATGCATCAAGTTCAGAAGTTGATGAAGAAAAAGTGGAAGAAAGAGTAAACCTATGTCTGATGGCCAAAGATGATGAATCCTAAGTATCTTTTATCTTTTATGATATCTCAATTGATGAATTTCAAGAAGAATATGAATGCCTTTATGATGAGTTTGAAAAACTTGCATCAAAATATAAGGCTTTAAGAAGAAAGACTGCGTTTCTTGAAAATGATCTAGAAAAGATAAAATATAATTTCAACTTTGATTTTGAATAAAGAAATTTACTCCAAACTGAACTAGAACATTCTAAAATAGACTTTGAACATTTGAAATTAGAACTTGAAAATAGAGATGAAGCACTGCAAAAGGTAATTGATGAAAACATTACTCTTAAGGGCTTAACAAAAGAAACATCAAGAAAAAAATACAAACTTTACGAGAAATCCTCATGGTTTCTCATGTAGGAGTTATGTATGTGGCAAAATAGGTCATCTTTCTTAAGGATGTGATAGAAGAACAAGCTCTCAATGAATAAAAATGATTTGGGTACCAAAAGGCTATCATGTATCAACTAACCTTCAAGGACCCATCCAAGTATGGGTCCCTATTAGGAAATATTGAAAATTTGTTTTACAGGTTGAGCTAAACTAAGAGAACACATGTTCAAAAGCTCAATTGAAGCAGAAGCAACTATGGTACATGGATAGTGGCTGCTCAAGGCATATGACAAGAAATGAAATGCTGTTTGCTCAACTGGATAAGAAAAAAAGTGGTACAGTATCATTTGTAGATGATTCAAAAGGCAGAATTCATGGTATAGGAACCATTGGTAAAAATTCTCATGCTCAAATTAATCATGTTTTGTTTGTTAAAGGCTTAAAGCATAATCTATTAACTATTAGTCAACTGTGTGATAAAATATGTTTTGATTCACATAAATGTGAAGTTATAGATATTAGTACCAATAAAATTACATTCATAGGAAAAAGAATCAAAGCATGTCTATTATATTTCTTGAAGATCTTGAGCTAGATTGTGAGTCATGTCTTCTAGTAAATGATGAAAATGATAGCTGATTATGGCATCGAGGACTTGGACACGTAAGCATGCATACCATTTCAAAACTAATGAGAAGAAATCTAATTATTAGATTACCTGAAATTAAATTTGAGAATAATCAAATTTGTGATGCTTATCAATTAGGGAAACAAGCTAGAACGTCTTTCAAAGCCAAAACGATTGTTTCAACCTTTACCCTTTTTGAATTGTTGCATATTGATCTATTGGTCCGATCAAAACAACCAGCTTAGGAGGTAAATCATATGGTTTTGTGATAGTTGATTACTATCCAAGATATACTTTGGTCTACTTCCTTGCTTACAAAAGTGATGCATTACCTACATTTGTAAATCACTGTAAGAGAGTTCAAAATGAACAAAGACTTCTCATTGTCAACATTAGAAGTGACTATGGAAGTGAGTTTGAAGGGCATGAATTTGAAAATTTTTACAATGAAAAAGGGTTAGATAATAACTTTTTTACATCCAGAACACCTCATCAAAATGTGGTTATTGAAAGAAAAAATCGAACTACAAAAGAAATGGCTCGAACCATGCTTTGTGAAAACAACCTACTAAAGTATTTTTGGGTAGAAGCTGTTAATACAATAGCCTACATTCTAAATAGAGTTTCAATAAGGGCCATGATATCTAAAACTCCCTATGAATTGTACCAAGGCAGAAAACCTAACATTTCTCATTTTAGAAGTTTTGGTTGTAAATGTTTTGTTTTGAACAATGGAAAACATTTTCTTGGAAAATTTGATGCTATGAGTGACAAGGCAGTATTTCTAGGATATGCATGAACTCAAAAGCATATAGAATTTTTAACCAAAAAACTTTAGTAATTAAAGAGTCCATTCATGTAGTTTTTGATGAATCTAGGGCTGTCTCAAAAAAAGCTTTTGTTGATGAAAATGATGCAGAGGACCTTGAGAGACAACTAGAAGAAATGAGCTTGGGGGATAAGAAAAACAGAGAAGAAAACTCTCATGAAAGAGAAGTAGAAGTTCCATATTTAAAAGATCTACAAAAAGTTAAAAATCAACACAATGATCTTTCAAAAAGCTAAAAATATGTCAAAGACCACCCACAAGAGTAGATAATTGGTGATCTTTCAGAAAGAGTTAGAGCTAGAAGAGGAGTTAAAGAAACATGCGAATACTTAACTTTCATTTCACAAATTGAGCCTAAAAACTTCGAAAAAGCTGAAAGGGAAGAAAGCTAATGATGGCCATGCAAGAAGAACTTGAACAATGTAAAAGAAATAGAATATGGACATTAGTTCCAAGGCCATTCAATCACCCAATTGTTGGTACAAAGTGGGTGTTTAGAAACAAGGTAGATGAACAAGGTAATGTAATAAGAAACAAAGCTAGGCTAGTTGCTTAAGGATATAATTAGGAAGAAGGCATTGACTATGATGAAACCTTTGCTTCTGTTGTTAGGTTAGAAGCCATAAAGTTGTTACTTGCATTTGCATGTTTCATGAATTTCAAACTATTTCAAATGGATGTGAAAAGTGCATTTTTAAATGGCCTTATTTAAGAAGAAGTTTATGTCAAACAACCCCCTGGTTTTAAAGACTTTGAAAAACCTGACTATGTTTTTAAATTGCATAAGGCCTTATATGTGAAACCTCGACTTTCATAGACTCGTAACTCAAAGTGGAACTTATGTTTAAAGGTTTAATTTTGGCTAATGATGCTAGTTTTACATTACTTATAATTATTTTATGTCGTTATAGGAGTAGGATCAAAAATAATTTTAATTAGTGAAGAAAGGTGCATAATGAACAGTAGCCCTGTTTGCATATGTTTTGGTTTTTCAAGTATATCTCCCACTAAAAAAGCCCAAATGACATGATTTTTAAACCATTAGAAAAATAAGAGGCAGGGCTACATCTTTAATGTTTACTACTTTTTCTGGTTCTGGTGGGAAGATGGTCACAATATTTGTCAAAGTAAAAAGACTGCGCCAAAAGAATAAAAATTAGCAGAATGTTTGAACGCCGCGGCGCTGGAAATTGAGAGTCGCGGCCCTCACCGTAAATTCCATAAATAACAAGACTTTGGGGTTTTTGGGGGCTACTCAAGGGACCTCTTTTAGAGGATTTTGGATCTTTCTCTAGTGTTAAAAGAGTAAAAGATTGCACAAGAATAAGAGGAAGACAAGTGGCATTGCTAAGGGCATTATTGTAATTTCATGAACAATTGGATAAGTTTTAACTATAAATATCTTCATTCTCCAGTACCTTCCTCAGATTTCCAACACTTCATCTTCTTCTTCTTCCTTTCATCCCACATTTCTTCACCTTCCATGGGAGCACTCTTCAAGCTTCCATAACCTTCTCAAGTTAGCCTTCATTCTCATGCTTTTGTGCATTTTTTTTATAGAACCTCTTATGCTCTTTCACTATTTAAGCTTAAAACCCTTGAAATGTCTTAGATCAATACTTTCTCTCACTAACTAGGATTTTAGAAAGAGAAAAAAAGACCTATAATAGTTTGGGAATTCTTGAGGAGATATTCAATTACAAATCTAGCAAGGTGAGAATTTAAATTGAGTTGATATTTTAGTTGTTGAGAATGATTAATAGTTAGATTTATTAGTGTTTTGTAGTTGAGGTAGTTTATTCATTTTGGTGTGATTATAATAGTGCAAATAATTAGCCACTTGATGGTAGTTGAAAGCTAGTTAGGAATAACTAGTGGTACATGATTTAGGAGATAGATTTTAGAATTATGGTTATGTGATTGAGTTAATTATGATGCTAATGTGTGATAGGTTCCACCGAAACCCCATATCACCATTCGGAGCATTAGTGGAATTTAGAGCTACTTTAAGAATCAACAAAGACAGATGAGTGGACTTGGATTTCAAAATTTGTTTTGAGAATGTGAAGGTAATTGTACAAACATTTGAAAGATTTTATCCAGCTTTTCTTTAAAAATGTACCTTGGGAACAAGGCTTTGGTGAAATGTTTTTATCTTGTGAAAATGTGCTATATAAATGGTTTATGTGTTATCAGAATATGATGATATGTATAATATGCATTAGGTGTTTCTTTCGTATGTTGATGTGGACCCGACTATGTGCGAGTAAGAGTGCGCATATGCCGATGATGACCCGACTATGTGCGAGTAAAAGTGCCCATAAGCCGATGCTGACCCAGCTATGTGCTAGTGGGGAATGCACATGAGCTGATGACGATGGGAGAGTGTGCATGGTGATGGATATATATATACATATATGTTTGCACATGTGTGACTATAATGTATGTGGAATCCTGCTTGTTGAACCTTAAGCATTTTTTTTAGTGCTCCAAATTGATTTGCATTGCAGTGAAATGGTTTATTTGGGATGAAAGGAAGTCTTTCTTGTTGCTTAGTTTCTCGTTGCAGCGAGAATGAAACTATCTGTGCCGCTTATCCCTTGGCTAGTTTTTGCCATATTTTCCACTTCTTCAATTTCATGTTGAATATGAATTCTCTATCATCACATGATTTATCAACCAAGGGTTCAATTAAGGGTTTTAATAAGGACTTAAGCTAAAGTGTATCGTTTTCAAATAAGTGCATTATGATTTCAAACTTTTCCTTATTATATTGCTTGTTCCCTTCCTTGTTCACTCACTGGGTTTATACTCACCATTTTCAACTTCATCTTTTCAGATCAAGAGGCAGTTGGTAACTAAGTTGAGGTGTCTTTGTATATTCCACCCTTGGTAGGTGTCTCGGCATTCAGTAGCTGTACATTTCTTCAAGTCTCTTCGCTTGAAGTCGAGTACTCTTTTTTGTTGTGTATAGACAGAACTAATGTAAATTATTAAGATGTATGTTTAGATAATACATGTATCTTTGATTGGTAATGCCGCTACGAGTTGGCAATGTTTAGTATTATTTTAATTCGAAGTTATGAAATGTGATTTAGCAACTTTGATGGAACGATGAGCAGGTCATATTCATAGGCTTGCTTGGGCTTAGTGGCTATGTCCATTGAGTCTTTGTGCTTATCATGGCCGGGATTTGGGTCATGACAATGTTGGTATCAGAGCCCTAGGTTGTTTAGGTCCTAGGACTTTTGTTTTGTTGGTCCAGCGAAGTGTTAGGTCTTTATGTGGAAACTTCAGTTGTGAAGTGTGAACCGCGGCACATTTTACAACCAAAGGACCGCATAGATTCCCTATCTTAGAAACTACAATTTTCCTATATATATATGATTATAGAAAATGTGTTTAATAACAGGTGCTTGCTCTTGTCTAAGTAAGAATGTCGTCTAAGACACAAGCCGCCTCAAGACGGATAGGGGAGCAAGATGCTCTTGATGAGTTGACAGATAAGCCACGAGCATCTACCCTTAGGGGGCGAGGTAGATGTGGCAGGGCCACTAGGTCAATGAGGGTGGATATACCTGAGTAGGCTAGAAGAATAATAGTTTTCGGGTGATGTAGATAGACAACCAACCGAGGGTATTACCATTGAGGATTTGGCTGCAGACCTACAAGGAGTCAACCGGGTTATAGAAATGATGGCGGCTCGTATGGAGGATATACAAAGGGTAGTAGAGGGGAAACCTACAGTACAAGAATCTTTTAGCTCCTAAGGACAGGCCGATGGCCAACATCATGAGGTTGAGAGGGGACATCTAGATATTTCTCTTCCTGATTTTCTCAAGCTTAAGCCTCTATCATTTTCAGTGTTTGATGCATTAAAGAAACCCTAGGTTTTCTTAGATATGATGGAGAAGATTTGTAAAGCCTTGGGATGTTCCAGTTTTCGGTCAGTCGAGCTAGCCGCCTTTCGATTAGAGGACATGGCGTAAGAGTGGTATAGTTCTCTAGGTAGAGGTAGACCAATGGATGCAGCATCGTTGACTTGGAGTGAGTTCAGTACAACCTTTCTAGATCAATCAATTTTTACCACTCAGTGTACATAATGCTAGAGCTAGAGAATTTGAGACTTTGGTACAAACCTTGAGTATGATGGTGTCAGAGTATGACATCAAATTCAAGCAGTTGGCCCGGTATGCTCCCTACCTCGTTTCTACTGAGGAGATGAAGATTCAGAGGTTTGTGGATGGGTTAATGGAGCCATTATTTAGGGCTGTGGCATCCCGAGTTTCACTACCTATTCTGCAGCAGTGGATTATGCTCAACGCATCGAGATGAGGACAAGTGAGAGTAGGGTTGCGAGGGATAAAGCAAAAAGGACCAAGACGGAGGGTTATCAAGGCCGTAGAGATTTTAACAGTGGGATGTCATCTTTTAGCCATCAGGGTCCACAAAGGGACTCACGATTGCCCCAAAGGGGGAGTGACTTGCTTGGTGCTAACATTGAGGCGGGACAGAGAACTTTCAGTTCTAGGAAGTAGCAAGATTCGAGGTAAGGAAGTCAAGTTGTACGTTGTTGTGATACTTGTGGGGGACGACATATAGGAAGATGCCTTCGTGCTGTGGGAGTTTGTTTCTCATGCTATCAGCCTGGACATATTAAGAGGAATTGCCCTACGGCTCATCAATCGCAAGGTTCTGCTCGCGACTCCACCCAACCAGCTTCATCTGCTCCTTCAGTTGTCGCCTCGTCTGATAGGGAAGCTAGTGGATCTAGAGGTAGAGGTACTGGTACTTCCTCTCAGGGTAGGCCATCTGGGTCTGGGCATCAAAGTTCTGTTGGTAAGGGCCAGGTGAGGGTTTATACTTTAACACCCCAAGAGGCCAAACATTCAATGCAGTGGTCTCAGGTACTCTTTCTGTTTGTAATATGGATGCTCGAGTATTGTTTGATCCTAGTGCTACCCATTCTTTTATTTCTCCATGTTTTGCATCTCGTTTGGGCAAAGATCGTGTTAGGAAAGAGGAACAATTAATAGTGTCTACTCCTTTAAAGGAGCTATTTGTGGCTGAATGGGAATATGAGTCCTGTGTAGTTCAAGTCGAGGACAAGGACACTTTGGTGAATCTAGTGGTGTTAGACACCTTAGACTTTGACGTGATTTTGGGAATGGATTGGCTGGCGCCCTGCCATGCTAGTGTGGATTGTTATCATAAATTGGTGAAATTCGATTTTCCCTGTGAGCGCTCATTTAGTATTCAAGGGGATAGGAGTAATGCTCCAACTAATTTGATATCGGTCATGTCTACTAGAAAGTTATTAAGACAGGATTGTTTAGGTTACTTGGCTGTGGTTAGGGATACTCAAGCGAAGGTTGGAGATATAAGCCAAGTGTCAGTGGTGAATGAGTTCAAGGATGTATTTTTCGAGGAACTACCACGTTTGCCTCCCGAACGAGAAATTGAATTTTGTATAGATTTGATTCCCTATAGTAGACCTATATCCATACCCCCATATAGAATGGCATTTGCAGAGCTTAAAGAGCTTAAGGATCAATTGGAAGATTTGTTGGATAAAGGCTTCATCCATCCTAGTGTCTCCCCATGGGGAGCACCGGTGTTATTTGTAAAGAAGAAAGATGGGTCACATAGGCTGTGCATTGACTATCGATAACTTAATAAAGTGATGGTGAAGAATAAGTATCCACTTCCAAGAATAGATGATTTATTTGATCAACTACAAGGAGCAAAATGTTTCTCTAAAATAGATCTGCGATCTGGGTACCATCAGTTGAGGATCCGGAATGAAGATATACCCAAGACTGCATTTCGAACAAGATATAGGCATTATGAGTTCTTGGTGATGTCATTTGGGCTTACGAATGCCCCTGTGGCCTTTATGGATTTGATGAACCGGGTGTTCAAGCCCTATTTGGACAAGTTTATTGATGACATCTTGATCTACTCGAAGAGTCAAGAAGAGCATGAGCAGCATCTTAAGATAGTGCTCCAAACTTTGAGAGAACATTGACTGTATGCCAAGTTCTCCAAGTGTGAGTTTTGGCTTGAAAGCATTGCATTTTTAGGACACGTGGTATCCAAGGATGGGGTACAAGTTGATCCAAAAAAAGTTGAGGCAGTGGAGAAGTGGCCAAGGCCGACCTCAATTACAGAGCTTAGAAGCTTTTTGGGTTTGGCTTGCTATTATTGTCGTTTTGTGAAGGACTTCTCCAAAATAGTCACCCCTCTGACTAAGTTGATACGTAAGGATACAAAGTTTGAGTGGTCAAATGCTTGTGAGAATAGCTTTAAGAAGCTTAAGGCATGTCTCACCACAGCTCTAGTATTAAACCTACCACAAGGCACTGTGGGTTATACAGTATTTTGTGATGCATCGCAGATTGGTGTAAGGTGTGTATTAATGCAGCATGGGAAGGTGATTGCGTATGCATCAAGGCAACTTAAAAGGCATGAGCAGAATTACCCCGCACACGATTTGAAGATGGCAGCAATCGTGTTTGCCTTAAAGATTTGGAGACATTATTTGTATGGTGAGACTTGTGAGATATATATGGACCATAAAAGCCTGAAGCATATATTTCAACAGAGGGATCTTAACTTGCAATAACGTAGGTGGATGGAGTTGTTAAAGGATTATGATTGTACTATTCTCTATCATCCGGGTAAGGCAAATGTAGTGGCGGATGCCTTGAGTCAAAAATAGATGGGGAGCCTAGCACATATCTCCACAGATAGGAGATTCTTGATTAGGGAAGTGCATAGCTTGGGACACATGGATGTGCACTTGGAAGTTTCGGAGGCAGGGTCATTGCTAGCACACTTTAGAGTGAAGCCTATGTTACTGGACCGGATTAAAGAAGTACAAAGTAAAGATCAGTTCGTAGCTAAGGCCTTGGAAGACCCTCAAGGAAGGAAAGGGAAAATGTTTACTAAAGGCATAGATGGAGTGTTGAGGTATGGAACTAGACTGTATGTGCCCGATAGTGATGGATTGAGGAGAGAAATATTGAAAGAAGTGCACATGGTAGCATATGTGGTACATCCAGGGGCTACAAAGATGTATCAAGATTTGAAGGAGGTGTATTGGTGGGAGGGACTCAAGAAAGATGAAGCTGAGTTTGTCTCTGAGTGCCTAGTTTGTCAGCAGGTTAAGGCCGAGCATCAAAAGCCTGCAAGGCTACTACAACCATTATTAGTGCCTAAATGGAAGTGATAGCGTATTACCATGGACTTTGTAACAGGTTTGCCTCGGACTAGTGGGGGTTACGATTTGATCTGAGTCATAGTAGATCGATTAACTAAATTAGCTCACTTCTTTCCAATTAAAACTACATACGGGGCTACCTAGTATGCCCATCTTTATGTAGACGAGATAATACGACTACATGGCATTCCTGTTTCTATAGTATCTGATAGAGGAGCACAATTCACCAGTAGGTTTTGGGAAAAGTTACAGGTAGCATTGGGCACTAAGTTGGATTTTAGCACGACTTTCCACCTTTAAACCGATGGCCAGTTTGAACAGACCATTCAGACATTGAAGGATATGTTGAGGGCCTGTGTAATAGACCTTGGGGTCAAGTGGGATCGATATTTACCCTTAGTGGAGTTTGCCTACAACAATAGTTTCCAAACTAGCATCCAAATGGCACCATTTGAAGCATTACATAGAAAGAGGTGTAGGTCACCTATTGGATGGCTAGAAGTGGGAGAAAGAAAACTCTTGGGGCTTAAGTTGGTCTAGGACACCACTAAGAAAATACGCATGATTTATCAAAGGATGTTAACAGCACAAAGTAGACAAAAGTCCTATGCTAATAACAAACGGAGGGACTTGGAATTTCAAGTGGGAGATCATGTCTTTTGAAGGTCTCACCAACGAAAGGAATAATGAGGTTTGGCAAGAAAGGAAAGTTGAGCCCTCGATATATAAGACCCTTCGAGATCTTAGAAAGGGTTGGAGCAGTGGCATATCATTTGGCATTACCGCCATACCTTTGAATATTCACCCCGTGTTTCATGTGTCAATGCTTAGGAAGTACAACCCAAATCCCTCACATGTAATATGGTATGAAACCATCTAGCTGAACAATGACCTAACCTATGAGGAGCAACCAGTAGCTATCCTTGATAGACAAGTCAAAAAGCTTCCTTCAAAGGAGATAGCCTTAGTGAAGGTGTTATGGCGAAACCACACCAGCGAAGAAGTAACATGGGAAGCCAAGGAGGAGATGCTGACAAAGTATCCACACCTCTTTAATATGTAAAGGTATGCTACCTTATAGTTCGATTTAAATTCGGGGACCGAATTTCTTTTAACAGGGGAGAATGTGAAACCTCGACCTTCATAGACGAGTAACTCGAAGTGGAACTTATATTTAAAGGTTTAATTTGAGCTAATGATGCTAGTTTTACATTACTTATAATTATTTTATGTTGTTATAAGAGTACGATCAAAAATAATTTTAATTGGTGAAGAAAGGTGCATAATGAACAGTAGCCCTATTTGCATATATTTTGGTTTTTCAAGTATATCTCCCACTACAGAAGTCCAAATGACATGATTTTTAGACCATTAGAAATCTAAGAGGCAGGGCTACAACTTTGATGTTTACTACGTTTCCCAGTTCTAGCATGAGGATGGTCAAAATCTTTATCAAAGTGAAAGGACTATGCTAAAAGAATAGAAATTGGCAGAATGTTTGAACGCCGCGGCACTGGAAATTGAGAGCTACGGCCCTCACAATAAATTCCACAAATAACAAGAATTTGGGGTTTTTGAAGCTAGGACTTTTGGGGTCTACTTAAGGGACCTCTTTCAGAGGATTTTGGACCTTTTCCTAGTGTTAAAAGAGAAAAAGATTGCACAAGAACAAGAGAAAGATAAGTGGCATTGCTAAGGGCATTATTGTAATTTCATGAACAATTGGATAAGTTTTAACTATAAATATCTTCATTCTTCAGCACCTTCCTTAAATTTCCAGCACTTCATCTTCTTCTTCTTCCTTCTATCCCACATTTCTTCACCTTCCATGGGAGCACTCTTCAAGCTTCCATAACCCTCTCAAGTTAGCCTTCATTTTCATGCTTTTGTGCATTTTTTTTATAGAACCTCTTATGCACTTTCACTCTTTCACCTTAATAAAACCCTTGAAATGTCTTAGATCAATACTTTCTCTCACTAACTAGGGTTTTAGAGAGAGAAAAAAAAACCTTCTATAATAGTTTGGGAATTCTTGAGGAGATATTCAATTGCAAATCTAGCAAGGTGAGAATTTAAATTGAGTTGATATTTTAGTTGTTGAGAATGATTAATAGTTAGATTTATGAGTGTTTTTTAGTTGAGGTAGTTTACTCATTTTGGTGTGATTATAATAGTGCAAATAATTAGCCACTTGATGGTAGTTGGAAGCTAGTTAGGAATAACTAGTGGAACATAATTTAGGAGATAGCTTTTAGAATTATGGTTATGTGATTGAGTTAATTATGATGCTAATGTGTGATTGGTTCCACTGAAACCCCATATCACCATTCGGGGCATTAGTGGAATTTGGAGCTACTTTAAGACTCAACAAAGACAGGTGAGTGGACTTGCATTTCAAAATTTGTTTCAGGAATGTGAAGGTAATTGTACAAACATTTGAAAGATTTTATCCAACTTTCTTTAAAAATGTACCTTGGGAACAAGCCTTTGGTAAAGTGTTTTTATCTTGTGAAAATGTGCTATATAAATGGTTTATGTGTTATCACAATATGATGATATGTATAATATGCATTGGGTGTTTCTTTCATATGTTGATGTGGACTCTGCTATGTGCAAGTAGGAGTGTGCATACGCTGATGATGACCCAGCTTTGTGCTAGTAGGAGTGCGCATAAGCCGATGCTGACCCAGCCATGTGCTAGTGGGGAGTGCGCATAAGCCGATGCTGACCCAGCCATGTGCTAGTGGGGAGTGCGCATGAGCTGATAACGTATGTGGAATCCTGCTTGCTGAACCTTGAGCATTTTTTTTAGTGTTCCAAATTGATTTGCATTGCAGTGAAATGGTTTATTTGGGATGAAAGGAAGTCTTTCTTGTTGCTCTGTTTCTCACTGCAGCGAGAATGAAACTTTCTGTGCTGCTTATCACTTGGCTAGTTTTTGCCATATTTTCCACTTCTCCAATTTCATGTTGAATATGAATTCTCTATCATCACATGATTTATCAACCAAGGGTTCAATTAAGGGTTTTAATAAGGACTTAAGCTAAAGTGCATCGTTTTCAAATAATTGCATTATGATTTCAAACTTTTCCTTATTATATTGCTTGTTTCTTTCCTTGTTCACTCATTGGGTTTATACTCACAATTTTCAACTTCATGTTTTCAGATCAAGAGGCAGTTGGTAACTAGGTTGAGGTGTCTTCGTTTATTCGACCCTTGGTAGGTGTCTCAGGATTCAGTAGCTGTACATTTCTTCAAGTCTCTCCGCTTGAAGTCGAGTACTCTTTTTTGTTGTGTATAGACAGACCCAATGTAAATTATTAAGACTTATGTTTAGATAATACATGTATCTTTGATTGGTAATGCCACTACGAGTTGGCAATGTTTAGTATTATTTTAATTTGAAGTTATGAAATGTGATTTAGCAAGTTTGATGGAACGATGAATATGTCATATTAATAGGCTTGCTTAGGCTTAGTGGGCTATGTCCATTGAGCCCTTGCGCCGGTCATGGCCGGGATTTGGGTCGTGACATTATATAGCTTAAAAGCTTGGTATAAAAAACTTTCAAAAATTTTGGTTGAAAAAGGTTACATTAGAGGAAGTATTGATACAACCCTGTTTATTAAGAAATTCTTAAACGATTTAATTATAGTTTAAAATTATATAGATGATATTGTTTTTGGTGCTACTGATTAAGATTTGTGTAAGAACTTTGCTGAAGAAATGTAGGGAGAGTTTGAAATGAGCATGATGGGTGAACTAAAATTCTTTCTTGGTCTTCAGATCAAACAATGTGTGGATGGTGTTTTCATCAATCAAGAAAGATACATTCAAGGCATGCTAAAAAAATTTGATGTGATGAAGCTACAGTCAATTGGCACACCAATAAGTCCTTTTACCAAGCTTGATAAAGATGAAAAAGGAAAAAGTGTTGATCAAAAGCTTTACAGAGGTATGATCAGCTCTTTACTTTACTTAACTACTAGCAAACCTAACATATAGTTTAATGTATGCTTGTGTGCACGATTTCAATCACATCCCAAAGAGTCACGTTTAGCAGCTATAAAAAGAATTTTTAGGTACTTCTTGGACACACAAAGCTTAAGATTATGGTATCTAAGAGGATTATCCTTTAATCTTATTGGATACTTTGATGCTGATTTAGCTGGAAGTAAAACAGATAGGAAAAGCACTAGTGGCACCTGCCAGTTTTTTGGAAATATGATTGTATCTTGGTATGTAAAAAGCAAAACTCTGTTGCATTATCAACAACTGAAGCATAATACATATCCTTAGGAAGTTGTTGTGCACAAATTATATGGATTAAACAATAATTAAAATATTTTGGAATAACCATGCATAATATACCTATATTTTATGATAACACAAGTTCTATAAACATTTCAAAAAATCTAGTTCAGCACTCTAGATTCAAATACATTGAAATTCGACATCATTTTATTTGAGATCATGTGCTTAAAGGAGATATTAAGATTGAATTTGTTGACACTATGCATTAACTGTCTAATATTTTCACTAAACCCTTAAGGGAAGAACGATTTTGCGAAATTGGAAGAAATCTAGGGATGCTTAATGTAAATGAGCTTGAGGTAAATCTTTTAAGTTCCCCTTATACAAGTTAGTAGAAACTTAGTTGGCCAAGAGAATTGTCTAACTGACTAAAAACATTCTGTGTTGATCTTTTTATTCAGAATGCTTGACTCAGTCAGTTAAATGTAAAACTTAATCAATTAAGAAATTGAAATAAAAAAATAATATAATATATTTAAGGAAAAAGAAAAGGAGAACGGGGAGAAAGGGAAAAGAAAATTGTCTAACTGAAACCCAAAAATGGGCACTAAAATTTTGAATTTTGAGAAGGAGATGTCTGACCATATTTAAAAAGGGAGATTAATAACCTCTATTAACTTTTCTTCTTCCTTTCATATTCTCTCTTCTTGAATCGTGTTTCCAAAATCGAAAATCCTCATCTCAAATTCTTCAAACTCTAACTTTGAAACCATCGAGAACAATGGCCAAATCTTCACTACCAAGTGACGCTCGAGAAAAAAAAAAGGGAACGTCCTATGGAAAACAATCTATCATACAAGGCTCAAGAGAAAAGGAAAAGAAACGACCAAGTACTAGTGACTAAAAAAGCTAGAAAGAAATAGAAATACGTGACAAGCTTATTATCAATATTGATAACATATACAAGCTTGCAGAACTACCAGTAATAAGTGACAAGATATTATTAATATTGTAACCAACTATCATCAGCATATCATCATCAACAGACCATATCCATTCTAAAATCAAATGTCATTAACAAGTCAACAAAGATAACAATGTATCATAACAAAGAGTAAGTTGTCAACATCCAAATACTAACCATCAGTAGTCGAAATAGTAGAATGTCATAACAATACGCATCATTAGAATCAAATTCCTAAATTACTTTATTGTTACTTCTACTTTCTCCCTTTTTTTATCATCAGCAAAACAGGGGTGTTCTGCTAATTCAAGAAGAGTTAGAGGGGATAGATTCATCAGTCCTAAAGTGAACATTGAGGGGTTTGGGAGATGACAAAAGTGATGATTTTTGGGGTGAGGAATTAAGGAAGGAGTGTTTGAGACTTGAAGAGGATTCTGGCTAAAGGATTTAACTGAAGATCTATCTTTGTCATCCAATCTGGAAGATATTCTTCTCTTGAAGAACCTAGTTTTCGTTGCCATTGTCTTTTTGCTTTTTCCAATAGGTTTGACTTTATCCTCTGCAGATGCAGTTGCTTTCCCTTTCATTTTGTCAGGTGGTTCATTTTTGCCCGTGGTGTGAATTGATTCAGGTGAAGTTCTTACAGGCGTTGGTTTTTGTGTTCTACTTCTTGCTGCTTCTTTTTCATCTTGCTTTTCCCTTACCATTTGATGAAACACATCCATAATTAAGACTTCATCAGAATTTGTTGGAGATGGCTTAGATTTTTATGCTTCATCATGTTGTTGAGGATTAAAATTGTCAATGATGTCATTAAGAGATCCAATCACTTCTGTATCATCATTGTATTCTCCTTCAACTTCAGGTGCAAGAGTTGGCTGTTTTCTTGTTATGGCAGGTTAAGGTTCACCATTTTCAATTTGAGAAAAAAGATTCTCAATAGTTTATCCTTGGTATAGGACTTGGAGCTACTGAGTTACTTTTAGATGCAGGACCAGATGGTGTTTTTCCTTTTTCTATCATAAAATTTGTCAGCCCTTACAGTTGATATTCAATTTTCAAAATTCTCTCGGACTGATCAGTTAGCTTGTCATCAATAAATTTAAGATTATCTCATTTGAGATTTGAGAGAGGCTAACTTGGTTTGAGTAGAGGTGGGATACTCATTTCTTGGGGTGTCTTTGGGAGTTTTAATGAATTTTTCTCCTTCAAGTTTATATCCCATTTTTGGTAGATTTCCCAAATAGATGGCTTGATCTCTACTTTTGACCTGATCCATTTGATATCTTGTATTTCAGATTCCTTTTTTGCTTACCAAGGAGCTAATGAGGTTCCCATAAGTTAGATTAATTTTATCTATATGGCAAGTTCCCTTCATTCTTCAATCATAAATCTTCTAAGATTGAGAGGAGTTGCATTGAATGCATGTTCCATCAACCACATGTCTTGAAGACTTACATAGCTAAAGCTACCACTTCGTCCATGAATTGTTGATGCAATAAGGTAGTGTAAGATCCTAATTTGGGGACTCTTGATAAAACTTGCATAACTCTTGGAAGAATATCTTTCCTTTTTCCTAGTGATGATTTCCCACAAAGATGAGGGATCATATTCCTCTGAAATCTCATATTCACCCACATTACACTCAAATTTTAGCAAATTTCCCAAATCAGTAGTAGTGATCACACATTCTTTTCCATTCAGAAACACATTAAGGCCATCCTCAACAAAATCCTCTAGATCATCGAGCTTTCTTTTATCTAATGCAATGCTAGAGTAAAATTCATGGACAAGACTAGCACTATAAGATTTATTCTCAAAAACACTTAATTTCTTTAATTTGAGTTCCTTAAAATATTTTGACAGACCATTTTTGATATCTGGTACTTCGTCAAAGCTGTCCCAATCAATAAATTTTTCACAGGATATGGGTGCATTCTCTATTTTCTTAAATTTTTCCTCATGAATCTTATTCCTAAATTTTGAGGATACAAAATTACCTTTTTCATTGGAATTTCATCTTTCCAGCTCTTTCTTTGATTCTGATACTTCTTTTTCTGTTTTTTTCCTACTTTTTCAATCATTGGTACTAGGTGATTCTTTTTCCCTTTATTTTGAACCTTGGATGATGGACTGTTTTTTATGTGACGTTTCCTTTTCTTCTTTTCCAGAGCGTCACTTGGTAGTGAAGATTTGGCCATTGCTCTTGGTAGTTTCTGACTTAGGGTTTGAAAAGTTTGAGATAAGGGGTTTCGGTTTTGAAATGAGCAGTTCAAGAAGAGAGAGAATATCAAGAGAAGGTGTGAAGTTAAGAGAGGTTATTAATCTCCCTCTTTAAATAAGGTCAGACATCCCTTTTTCAAAATTCAAAATTTTGGCTCCCATTTTTGGTTTTCACTTAGACAGTTTTCTTTTCCCTTTCCCTTCATTCTCATTTTTTTCCTTAAATATATTATCATATTTTTTTATTTCAGTTTCTTAACTGATTAAGTTTTACATTTAACCAACTAAGTCAGGCATTCAAAATAAAAAGATCAACACATAACGTTTTTAATCTGTTAAATAAGTCTCTTGATCAACTAAGTTTCTACTGTCTTCTAAAAAGAGAACTCAAGAGATTTACCTAAAGCTCATTTACATTAAGCATTCCTAGATTTCTCCTAATTTCACAAAATCGTTCTTTCGTTTAAGGGTTTAGTGAAGATATCACACAGTTGATGCATAGTGTTAACAAATTTAATCTTAATATATTCTTTAAGCACATGATCTCGAATAAAATAATGTCGAATTTCAATGTGTTTGGCTCTAGAGTACTGAACTAGATTTTTAGAGATGTTTATAGCACTTGTGTTATCATAAAATATGGGTATATTATGCATGGTTACTCCAAAATCTTTTAACTGTTGTTTAATCCATATAATTTGAGCACAACTTCCTAAGGATTTGTATTCAGCTTCAGCTGTTGATAGTGCAACATAGTTTTGCATTTTACATGATCAAGAAATTGACAGGTGCCACTAGTGCTTTTCTTATCTGTTTTACTTCTAGCAAAATCAACATCAAAGTATCCGATAAGATTAAAAGATGATATTCTTGAATACCATAATCCTAAGCTTTGTGTGTCCAAGAGGCACCTAAAGATTCTTTTTACAGCTGTTAAATATGACTCTTTGGGATGTGATTGAAAACGTGCTCACAAGCATACACTAAATTGTATGTTAGGTCTGCTAGTAGTTAAGTAGAGTAAAGAGCCAATCATACCTCTATAGAGCTTTTGATCAACACTTTTTCCTTTTTCATCTTTATCAAGCTTGGTAGAAGGACTCATTGGTGGGCTAATTGACTTTAGCTTCATCACATCAAACTTTTTTAGCATGTCTTGAATGTATCTTTCTTGATTGATAAAGATACCATCCTCACATTGTTTGATTTGAAGGCTAAGAAAGAATTTTGGTTCACCTATCATGCTCATTTCAAACTCACCCTACATTTATTTAGCAAAGTTTTTACACAAAGCTTCATCAGTAGCACCAACTATAATATCATCCACATAAATTTGAACTATAAGTAAATCATTCAAGTATTTCTTAATAAACAAGGTAGTGTCAATACTTTTTTAATGTAACCTTTTTCAACCAAGAATTTTGAGAGTCTTTCATACCAAGCTCTTGGAGCTTGTTTTAATCCATATAAGGCCTTATGCAATTTAAAAAAATAATCAGGCTTTTCAAAATCTTCAAAATCGGGGGGTTGTTTGACATAAACTTCTTCTTGAATGAGGCCATTTAAAAATGCACTTTTCACATCCATTTGAAATAACTTGCAATTCATGAAACATGCAAATGCAAGCAATAATCTTATGGCTTCTATCCTAGTAACAAGAGCAAAGGTTTCAGCAAAATCTATACCTTCTTCCTCATTATATCCTTGAGCAACTAGCCTAGCTTTGTTTTTTATTACATTCCCTTGTTCATCTACTTTGTTTCTGAACAACCACTTTATACCAACAATTAGGTGATTGAATGGCCTTGAAACTAATGTCCATACTTTGTTTCTTTCAAATTGTTCAAGTTCTTCTTGCATGGCCAACATCTGACTTTCTTCTTTTTCTACCTCTCCACAATCTTTAGGCTCGATTTGTGTAATGAAAGCTAAGTATTCACATGTTTCTTTAACTCCTCTTTTAGTTTTAACTCTTTTTTAAGGATCACTAATAATTTGCTCTTGTGGTTGATCTTTGACATATTTTCAACTGTTTGGAAGATCATTGTGTTGATTTTGAACTCTTTGCAGATATTCAAAAGATGGAACTTTTGCTTCTCTTTCAAGAGAGTTTTCTTCATTGTTTTTCTTGTTCTCTAGGCTTATTTCTTCCATTTGTCTCTCAAAGTCCTTTACATCATTATCATCAACAAAAGCTCTTTTTTGCAAAGCATTAGTTTCATAAAAAACTGCATGAATGGACTCTTCAATTGTTAAAGTTCTTTTGTCAAAAATTTTATATGCTTTTGAGTTCAATGCATACCCTAGAAATATCATCTCATCACTTTTAGCAACAAATTTTCCAAGAAAATGTTTTCCATTGTTCAAAACAAAGCATTTATAGTCGAAACTTCTAAAATGAGAAATGTTTAGTTTTTTGCCTTTGTATAATTCATAGGGAGTTTTAGATATCATGGCCCTTATTGAAACTCTATTTAGAATGTAGGCTATTGAATTGATAGCTTTTGCCCAAAATACTTTAGTAAATTGTTTTCACAAAGTATGGTTCGAGCCATTTCTTTTGAAGTTCAAATTTTTCTTTCAACAGCCCCATTTTGTTGAGGTATTCTACGTGCAGAAAAGTTATGATCCAACCCTTTTTCATTGTAAAAGTTTTCAAATCTATCTCCTTCAAACTCACCTCTATATTCACTTCTAATGCTAACAATAAGAAGTCCTTTTTCATTTTGAACTCTCTTACAATGATTTCCAAATGTAGGTAATGCATCATTTTTATGAGCAAGGAAGTAGACCTTAGTATATCTAGAATAGTTATCAACTATCACAAAATCATATGATTTACCTCCTATGCTAGTTATGTTGATTAGACTAAATAGATCAATATGCAACAATTCACGAGATCTAGAGGTTGAAATAATCTTTTTGGCTTTGAAAGATGTTCTAACTTATTTCTCTAATTGACAAGCATCATAAATCTGATCATTCTCAAATTTAATTTTAGGCAATCCAATAACCAGATTTCTTCTCATTAGTTTTGAAATGGTATGTCCAAGTCTTCGATGCCATAACTAGCTATCATTTTCATCATTTAACATAAGACATGACTCACAATCTAGCTCAAGATCTTCAAGAAATATAATATACATGTTTTTTATTCTTTTTCCTATGAATGCAATTTTGTTGGTACTAATATCTATAACTTCACATTTATATGAATCAAAACGTACTTTAAAGCCTTTGTCATACAGTTGACTGATACTTAATAGGTTATTCTTTAAGCCTTTAACAAACAATAAATGATTAATTTGAGCATGAGAATTTTTACTAATAGTTCCTATACCATGAATTCTACCTTTTGAATCATCTCCAAATGATACTGTACCACCCTTTTTCTTATCCAGTGGAGCAAACAACATTTCATTTCCTGTCATATGCCTTAAGTAGCCACTATCCACGTACCATGGTTGCTTTTACTTCAATTGAGCTTTTGAACATGTGTCTTCTCAGTTTAGCTCAACCTGCAAAACAAATTTTCAGTTTTTCCTAATAGGTACCCATACCTTGATGGGTTTTTGAAGGTTAGTTGCTACATAAGACCTTTTTGGTAACTAAATCATTTTTGTTTTTTTAATGCTTCTTCTTCTATGACATTCATAAGAAAAATGACCTATTTTACCATAAACATAACATCTAGATGAGAAACCATCAGAATTTCTCTTAAAGTTTGTATTTCTTCTTGATGTTTCTTTTGTCAAATCCTTAAAAGCAATGTTTTCATCAATTACCTTTTACAATGCTTTATTTTTTGTTTTCAAGTTCCAATTTCAGAAGTTCAAAGCCTGTTCTAGAGTGTTCTAGTTCAGTTTGAAGAAAATTTCTTTGTTCAAAAATAGAGTTGAAATCATGTCTTATATTTTATAAATCATTCTCAAGAGATGTAGTCTTTCTTTTTCAAGCCTTATATTTTGATGCAAGTTTTTCGAACTCATCATAGAGGCATTCATATTCTTCTTGAAATTCATCAATTGAAATATCACAAAGGATAGAAGATACCTCAGATTGATCATCTTTGGCCATTAGACATAGGTTTGCTTTTACTTTTACTTTTTCTTCATCAACTTCTGAACTTAATGCATCACTGTCAGACTAGGTTGCAGCCACCAGAACTTTCTTTGATTTTTTATTTTTCTTAGAAGTTTCCTCCTTCAGCAAGAGGCATTTCGATCTAAAGTGTCCAGGTTTTTTGCACTCAAAAGATATAATATCTTTCTTCTTGTTAGATTTTTTTTTGTTGATCTTCCGTAAAGAACTTTGATCTCTTTTATAGCTTTTCTTTGCTAGTCTTTTATCTCTTTGTCCTATAAGTCTTCTAAATCTTCTAGCTACCATGGCCAACTCTTTATCATCATCACATGATAGATTATCTAATTTTTCTTCAAGAGTACTTGCTTTCAGAGCAATGTTTATCTTTCTTTCTTTGGCTTTTCTCGTATCTTCTTCTTTTTCTTCTTTAAGCTCCAGCTCATGAGTGAGAAAAGAGCCACAGATTTCATCAAAAGTGATGACATTTAAATCCTTATCTTCTCAAATAGTAGTCACTTTTGGCTTCCAAGTTTTAGATAGGCTTCTAAGAAGTGTTTTGACAAGTTCATGTTCAGGGATTGGCTTACCTAATTGATTAAGTTTATTGGTAATGTTAGTAAACCTCTCAAACATGCTGGTAATATCTTCACCAGGTTCCATCTTAAACATTTCATAATTATGGGTTAAAAGAGGAATTTTGGATTCCTTGACTTGTGAAGTCCTTTCATGGATAATTCTAATTTTGTCCCAAACTTGTTTGGTAGTGGTACAGCTTGACACTTTGTTAAATTCTGTGGGAGTCAATGCACAGCGTAAAGTATTAATAGCCTTAAAGTTTGTTTGAACCTTTTTGGTTTCAACTACAATCCATTCAGCCCTCAGCTTGGGTATCCTTTCATTAGTCACAACATTTATGATCAAGGGGATATAAGGTCCATTGGTGTTGACATCTCACATTTCATAGTCTATTGCTCTTATGTAAATAGACATTCTAGTGCTCCAATAGGGGTAGCTTGATCCACCAAACAGAGATGGTTTGTTTGTGGACTGTCCTTCAACAACAATAGATTTTTTAAGAGCAATTTGTATCTTCTCTTAGGATGTCAAGTTTTAAGAATGAGGGTTAGGCTTTGATACCCCTTGTTGGTTCTAAAAAAGTGTGCTAGAAAGGGGGTGAATAGTACTTTCTAAATGTCACTAAACTTGACTTCTAATTGGAGGCTAGCTAAAGGTCAATGATGAGAAGTTAAATAGCAGATGACAAAATGAATTAAAGAACAATGAAATGAAAAATAAAAGAGGGTAGACAATGCACAAAGATTTATAGTGGTTTGGTCCCTTTGACCTACATCCACTACATTGATCTTCCAATCAAGGATTTTTAAACCAAATCACTATAATTAGTGAAATTTTCAAGTTTTCACCAAGCTTTTACAATGGCTTTTCATAGGCTCAGCCACAATCTTTAATAATGGTTTTTTCTAGGATCAACCAAAACCTAAAACTAACTTTTCTAAGGCTAAGTTAGAACCTACACAACAACCAAGCTAACCCAAGCTTGATCAATCCCTTTAGAGTGCCTCGCGCACTCTAAGTAACTAAGGATTACAGATATGATGAAGTACCTATGATCACTAACCTGATCTCAATGGTACAAGATGAAGTGCTAAACTCTATTACAAAAGATTTGAGTGAAGTACAAGAAAGATTGAGAGAATTTTTGCTATTTTGAGCTCTTTTTGTTCTTGGAAGCATTTCATCTATTTCTTAGCCATTGGAGATGTCTTTTATACTTGAAAAATCAACTTTGATGAATGTTGACAGCTTCAGACCATTGGAAACAATTTAAAGTCTATTCTAGTCGTTAGTCTATCTTCATATATTCAAATTCAAATTCTCAGATAGTGAGCTTTTAGTTGGTTAACCATTCTTCTTAGTCGATTAAGTCTTCTTTGTCTTCCAATCAAATTTTTGATCATGAGCTTTTAGCTAGCTAACCATTCTTCCTAGTTGATTAAGCTTTCTCTATCTTGCAATCAAATTTTTGATCTTGAGCTTTTAGCTGGCTAACCATACTTCTTAGTTGATTAAGTCTTCTCTATCTTGCAATCTATTTTACTCCGTTAATTGATAAAGTAAGATTTTAACTGATTAAGAGCTTACTATCTTTAAAGCAGCCAATTTCACTTTTGGATCTTAGTTGACTAACTTCCTTAGTTAATCTACTAAGAGACTTCTATTTGTGGCTCATTTGTAACTCCTTATTCTAATGAGTATTAATGTTTGTTTCTAGTAATTAATTTATCATTGACATACATTTTTATCCTGCACACTCAAGTAGTATAGTTAGACATAAATGAATGGGAATGTTTTGTTATCATTAAAAACTTATAGAGCCAACAGTGTAGGTTTTAACTTAGCCTTAGAAAGTTAGTTTTGGGTTTTGTTTGATCCCGGAAAAAACCATTGTTAAAGGTTGTGGCTGAGCCTATGAAAAGCCATTGTAAAAGCTTGGTGAAAGCTTAGGAATTCCATTGATTATAGTGATTTGGTTTGAAAATCCTTGATCGGAAGATCAAGGTAGTGGATGTAGGTCAAAGAGACAGAACCGCTATAAATCTTTGTACATTGTCTACCTTCTTTGCTTTTTCATTTCATTCTTCTTTAAATCATTCTTTAATCTAGCATTTTACTTCTCATAATTGACCTTTATCTAGCCTTTAATTAGAAGTGAAGTTTAGTGACATTCAAAAAGTGATATTCGCCCCCCCTAGCACACTTCTTTGGGACCAACATTTTTTGAGCTGGTCTGCTCACGCATCTATGATCTGTGACACAATCCCAACACCTGTATGGCCAAAAAATATTTTGGGTTAAGTTTTACATAACTTTTTAATGTTTTATTTAGTGTATTATTCTATTTAATTATTTCTTTCTATAAGATACTTAAATCAATAAGATTTCAATTACCTTTAATTATCAAAAGCAAGTGCTTGATCACAACTTTTAAATTGGTAAATGTAATTATATTTCTTGTACAAGATTAAAAGAACATATATATAAAATTTATACTGTATGTAGTAGATGAATAAAGACTAAAAAGGTAAACATCATTGCTAAAGAAAAAAGTGGAAGTCCTATGAGTCCCTCCATAAAGCTTGACAAAGATGATAAAGGGAAAAGTGTGGATCAAAAGCTCTATAGAGGTATGATAGGTTCACTTTTTTATCTAACTACAAGAAGACTTAATATCTTGTTTAGAGTTTGCCTATATGCAAGATTTCAATCATGTCCCAACGAATCACATTTGACTACAGTGATAAGGATTTTTAGTTATTTCTTGGATACTCAAAGCTTAGGCCTATGGTATCCAAAAGATTCATATTTAATCTTTTTGACTACTCTGATGCTGATTTAGCTGGTAGTAAAATTGATCGAAAAAACACTAGGGTGCTTGTCAATTCCTTGGAAACATGCTTGTGTGGTCGTCATGCAAGGAACAAAATTTTGTTGCACTATCAACTACTAAGCCTTAGTATATGGATTAGGCAGCAACTAAATGATTTTAGAATGGCTATGCATAAAGTTCACATTTATTGTGATAATATGAGTGCCATAAATGTCTCCAAAAATCTTGTTCAACACTCTAGATCATAGTATATAGAAATAAGACATCATTTCATTAGAAATCATATGCTTATGGGAGATATTGAAATAGATTTTCTAAACATCTTGCATCAATTAGCTGACATATTCACAAAACCATTGATTGAAGAAAAATTTTGTAAAATTAGGAGAGACTTAAGAATGATTGATGCTAATGAAGTCTAAATTATGTTGAATTGATCATGTTTTTGATGATATGCTTTATAATAATCATGATCACTTTTTGACATAATTGATTAGAGAATGTTTTGATGAGTTAAAGGAATAATAAAAGGGAAATAAGACTCACTATAATTAGTTAAGACCTCTTCTAATCAATTAGAACATCTCTGTCATAGGTTAGCTAAACTAAGTTAGTAAATTCATAATCAGTTAGAGGTGGTTCTAATTAGTTAATAAAGTTAGACACAATGAAAGCCCTAAGTTAGAAATATAGTAATCGGTTAAGACATAGGCTAATTGATTAGAAGATCCTTGCTAGCGAAAAGACTATCGCACAGGAAAATTTTAAAATTAAAAAATAACACTAGGCATGTGGTACGGGAAAGCACCCACTTAAAACGTCGGTAACCGGTTATTAACTCCTCATAAAAGACACTTCACCTAATTAAAGAATCATTCTTAGAAAATCAAGACCCTAGAACTTCTAGATTTTCCTCTTTCCCTTATCTTTTGAAACCCGACAAACCCTAAGTGAAGAAATCCAGTGACGAAAACATCTTTCACTGACAAGGTTGCTGAGAAAGGGAAAAGAAAGAGAGAAAGTGATGATCCTCCATCTCTTCCCCCAAAGAAGAAAGGAAAAATCAAAGAATGCTCAGCCAACAAGAAGAAGAAAAGTGAAATGAAGATGTCAAAGAAAGGGAAAGGAACAATAGATGCAAGAATCCTCACAGGAAAAGGTACTGGTTCCACCTCTCGATTTCAAAATCAATTGCGTGTTGATAAGTTTAAGAAAATTGAGAATGCCACAATTTCTTGTGGGAAGTTCTTTGATTGGCCTAGTTTTGATGAAGTATTAAGAATAAAAAAGAGGATTTTGTAGGATATTTTGAAACCTTGAAATTGAGGAACATGAGCACATTTGGGGATAAGATGTTTAGCTTTACATTAGTAGAAGAATTTTATTATAGCATTGTGGTGGATAAAACTTAATTAGTTAATCAAAAAGAATTTATAGAAAATGGTTTAAATGTCTTCCTAAGTGGTAAAGAATTTTAGATCAATGATCAAGATTTATGAGAGTTTCTAAAAACAAAGTTTGAAGTGAGGGAATTCAAAATGCCTAAAAAATATGATCCTGATCATCTTTGGGAGATTGTAACTAAAAGAAAAGAAAATTTTCCCTCTAGAAGCTATGCTAGTGAGATTAAGCATGCTCAACGAAGGATCCTACATTATTGCATTGCAACCACACTCCATGGCAGGAGTAGCAGTTTTAGCTATGTTAGTGCACAAGACTTGTGGCTAATAGAAGTAGTATTTAATGACATTCCACTAAATGTAAGGAAATACATGGTTGAGAGAATCAGGGTAACCTTGCTGGGAGATAAAGCCAACTTGCTATATGGCAACATTATTACAACTCTGGTGAAAATGAATGGAATCTAGAGTATAAGGTTCCATGCTAATCTAACGAGAAACAAGGATCAAGAGATATTTTTGGGAAGTGTTCTATAAATGGGTTACAAGTTAGAGAGAAATGAATGCATCAAAACCACAAGAAGTACATAACTTCCCCCTATTATTGGAAACCCTTCAACACCTTACACCAAAGTCAGCCAATCTCACCTTCAAGGTGAAATTATGTTTAATCTCTTCATCAGAATTGATGGGAAGTTAATTGAACAGGCTATGAAGATAACAAAGATTGAAGAGAAACTATTGTAGCTTGAAGACCTTACACATCAAGCTAAGAAAGCCAAATCCCCTACCCTTGAAGCTCCAGCCACTACTGCAAGCATGTCCTGTGAAAGAATTACTATTGAGCAATTTGATCCACACACATTTGAACGAGAAGAAGAAATTATAAAAGAGTAAACAGATAATGAAAATGAGCAAATTGCTACAATACCCCCTGAAATAGGACAAGGCCAAAAAATTAGAAAAGAAAAAGAAGATGAAGTAGGTGAAAAGGAACCTGAACAGGAAAGAGAAATGGAGAAAGAACCTCAAGGTGAAAAAGAACACTCAGCTACTGAAAAAAGTGATGCAAGTTCCCCTAGAGAATTTGAAGAGATCCTTGTCCTTGACTTTATCAAAGACAACTTCGAGGACGCTAAGGTTGATCAGGTATAACAACAAGTAGAAATGCAATAGGAAGTTCAGTCAACTTCACAAAAGATAGAAAAGTTGTAGGGGAAACAGATTAGGACAAGGGTCAAGTAGTTGATATTGTTCCTATTGCAAAGAAAACTACAAGAATGGGTAGAAAAACAATGGCCACTAAAACCAAGGTCTTTAGAAGAAGAAAATCTATTAAACTAGCTTTACCCTCCACTCAACAATCTTCTAAGCCTACAGCACCCAAGACCATCTCATCCACCTCTTATTCTTCATCCTCATCATTTGACTCTTCATCCAGCTCCTCTCCTAAACCCCTCAAAGTGCATTTTGGCATTGATAAATCCTTACCCTCCTCGGAGTCAAACTAGGATCGTCTTTTGCATGATGACAAAAAATGGGAGAAAAATAAGAAAGCAGAAAAATAAAAGTAGGAAGCAAAGTTGGTAGGAAAGATAAGAAACACAAACTTAGTTATGCTTTTATTGTTTCTATTTTGGTATGTTTTATGGTATGGTTTATGACACAATGTTTTATGTTAAGCTATGAACAATGGTTGAATGTTTATGGTCTTATGATGGAATTATATTTATGCTTATGTGGTTTATGTTTTCATGGTTGAAAGCTGTTATGTCTTTACTTTCCATACTTGTATATTGGATAATCTTATTAGGGCACACATTTAGGGGAGCACATATTTAGGGGGACCAATCCCAAATCTGCACATAAATTCTTTTTATAGACATACATTGCACTATAAATCTAGGAGTGTTTTTCATCATCAAAAAAGGAAGAGAACGTTGACTCAATTTGTTTTTGATGACAACAAAACATTTCTCATTTATTAATGTCTAACCTTGTTACTTAAGTGTGCAAGATTTAGTTTAATTTCTCAAACAAAATTGGCAATTAAAGGAAAGTTAAGAAGCTTGCTAAATGTAATACCTCGTATTTTGATACGATAGCTAGTAAAGTTTACGGATGTCAATTTAGGTTAATTACTGAGTTAAAAAGGGTAATTCAAAAGTGAACCTGTGAAATCTCGATCTCCATAGACACATAACTAGAAATAGACAAGATAATGCAGACCAAGGGTAATTTCATAATTTCTCTTGGTGAGCTCCTACGAGTGGGTTTTTTTTTTCTATTAAGGTCTAAATAGGCATAAGGACTGAATAAATGATGTTTATGATAGTAAATAAATGAAGAAGATAAAAATAATGATAATTTCCATAGGAGGGGCAAAATGGTCATTTTGCATCTCGAGTCTAATTTTTTATATTTTCGTGAACTCAAGTATTTCTAGACTATTATGGACCTTGACCCAGTGTCAAAAGAGTAAAAGGTTGCACAAAGGATGAGAGGAAGACAAAGTCACCATGTTAAGGGCATTTTGGTAATTTATGTGAGAAATGGATAAACTTTAGATGTAAATATTTAAATTTCCAGCAACTTCCAACCATTTCTGCTTCCTTTCCCCTATCACGTTTCTTCATCTCCATGGGAGCCTCCCTTAAAGCTTCCATAACTTTCTCTCTTTAGCTTCAATTTTCATGCTTTTGAGCACTTTTTCATAGAACCTTTTATGCTCTTTTACTCTCTCACCTTAAAACCCTTAAAAAGTCTTACTTCCATCTTCCTCTCACTAGTTGGACATGTAGAGAGAGAGAGTGATTTCCCTTGTTAGCTTGAAGAATTTTGAAAGTGAATGCAACTACAAAGACCATCAAGGTGAGTATAAGTTAAGGTTAAATTTCTTTAGTTGTTGATAATGGCTAACAATGGGGCTTGTGAGTGTTTTATCATTGAGGTTGTTTATTCACTCTTAGGGTGACTAGAGTAGTGTGAATAACTGATAATTCTATTTTATAGAACTATTTTATTCCAATTTTGTTATTAAATATTAGCTAAATCCTCAATTTTCAATTATAATTTACTTATTTTTAGTTGTTTTTATAATTAGGTTACTTTTAAGTTAGTTATTTTAATTTTATGTTATTCATGCTAATTTGGTTATTATTTATTAGTTTTTATATTTCTTTTGTAGGATTAAAAGTGATTGGGCTTAATTTTAGAAAGTAAGGTGTAGACAGACCCAGAATCTGCTTGCATATGCTTCAGTATTTTGGCCTTATCTCGAGGCACAGAACTCCAAATGATGTGATTCTTAGACCATTGGAAAGCTAAGAGACAGAGATAAAACTTTTATGAAGATCACTTGGCCCAGTTATGCTTTTAAGATAGAGAACATAGCGTTGGAAAATGGCTAGACGTACTGTGCCGGGAATGAAAATTTGTAAAGACTGATAATTGATTTTTGAGCCTTTTATTACACTTTTAAGCCCAATTAAACCCTAGGTCAGCTTAAGGAACTTTAGGTTTAGTCTATTAGGATAAATAGGATATGTTTAATAACATTAGAGATAACTTTTGAGAGATTCAAGAAACTAGAAGTTGAGGCTGAAACTTGGAGATCAAGTCGGCAATAATTGTTTTGTGTTCTTCCTTAGCTTTTATTTTTCTTGTTACTTTCAATGGTTAAATTTATTATAATGTTATTTTATTTTGTAATTATGAGTAGCTGAATTTCTTTTTCTAGGAATGCAATTGAACTCACATGCAGTCTAAGTTTTTAATCTCTTTCTTACTTATTTTTAATGGGATTTGAATTGTTTATTCCAATTTGTTCTTAATGCTTTTGATTGCTTGGCCACCAATTAAATTGATCTAGGAACCTAAACAAACTTGGGAAAGGGAGTTTAGAGTAAACTAAAATTGGGATAGCATATGATCATATTAATTGATTTGCGTATAGGATAGGGATATACCTACAGGCCATATGTAGCCAGATTAGAGCCTACACTTAATGAGTCTATTTTAATTTCAATTCACATATAGATATAGTGTTTTGATTAAAATAGATATTTTTATAAGATGAGTCAGGAGACCTTTATAAATAATTTAGGACTCTAGGTTAGCAATTCAACCCATTGAAATAAGTTAAGGAAGAGAGGTAAGATTTAGATGAAGTGTGAGGGATATTGTAATCCTAGGTTTATTGATTGGATATTTTCTCAAGTTATTATTTTGATTTTTCTTGTTGGTTTTAATTTTAGTTTTAATTAATTATTTAATTTTCATTATTTGGATAAGATTAAATTGTTCTAATATTAGAACTTAGTAAAGTTTAGGATCAATTCCCTGTGGGATCGATACCCTGCTTGCTAATATACTATCTATTCGATACGTATACTTGTGTAGTAGGATTTTAACTGACAATAACTAGCCACTTAATGGCAATTAGAAGCTAGTTAGGAATAACTAGTAGAACTTGATTAGGAAAAAGCTTTTGGAATTATATTAATGCCAATTTGAGTTGGTTGCGACAAAGGTGTTGTGTGTGCATAGGTTCTAACAAGGCCTCACATGTCCACTTGGAGCATTAGTTGAGGTTAGAGTCAAGCAAAAGAATCAACAAGACCTGTGAGTGAACTTGCATCAAAGTGTTTTTGGGAAATACATATGTGTTGGGATGAAGCATTTAAATGATTTTACTTGGTTTTCATTAAATTATTCATGGGAACAAGCCTTTGATAAAATGTTTTGATGTTTTGAAAAATCTGAAATGTGTAAAAAGATGAATCCATGTGCTTCTATATTATGTTGGTATATATATATATA
This sequence comes from Theobroma cacao, assembly GCF_000208745.1. NCBI lineage: Eukaryota > Viridiplantae > Streptophyta > Magnoliopsida > Malvales > Malvaceae > Theobroma > Theobroma cacao. Next base: position 13,910,073 of record NC_030859.1, on the reverse strand, counting down.
TGAATATGTGTTGTGCATTGATGAATAATGTTGTGTGATAATGATGACTCGACTATGTACGAGTAGGGAGTGCACATATGCTGATGATGACCAGGCTATATGTGAGTAGGGAGTGCACATGAGCCGATGATGACCCAGCTATGTGCAAGTAAGGAGTGCACATGAGCTAATGATGTTGAAATGTGCCAGTAGGGAGTGCACATGACGATGAATGAAGTAGGGTGGTGTGCTTGTTGATTTATGTTGATATATGTATATGTGATAGCAAGTTTATGATTATAATATGTGATTGTTTTGAATGTTGATAACTTGATTATTGTCAATGTGTTCACTTTGATGTGTAATATGGTAAGGATGGATTTTGTGGCATGTGAAAACCCCTTAATTGTCATCTGCTCTGAATCGCATTGCAGCGAGAATGCCTTAATTATCATCTGCCCTGAATCTCGCTGAAGCAAGAATGAATTCTCGCTGCAATGAGAAACTCTTGGGTGGTGCGGGCATAAACCAGCCCTGTTTTTCACTGCAGCGAGAATGAATCTCACTGCAGCGAGAAACTCTAGGGTAGACCCAAAATTCTGGTGCAATGCTTCCACTTTGACAACAAGTTTGTCCACCTTCGGTTCAGAACTAGGAAAAATGGTAATCATAAAAGTTTTATCCCTACCTCTTAGATTTCTAATGGTCTAAAAATTAGGTCAATTGGATTTCTGCAGTGGGAGATATAATAGAAAAACTAAAATATATGCAAACTGAGACTGTTTCTTGCTGCAGCGAGAAACTTGCTGCCATATGCTTGCTACCTTGCTTGATTTTGACCTATTTTTCACCCATTTAAATTCATGGATTGATCATGGGTTTTTACAACACTATGAGATTATTGATCAAAGTTTTAAATGAGGGGTTTTTTAGTAAGAAATTAAATCAATTGCATTGTTTTTGAAACAAGTGCATCTGATTTCCAAATTCTTCCTATCGATTGCTTGTTCCCTTCTTATGTTCACTCACTGAGTTTATACTCACATTTTTAAACTTCATGTTTTCAGATTCAAAGGTAGTTGGGACCTAGATTAAGTTGTCCACGTATGCTCATCTTTTTGGTCGGTACTATGACAACTCAGTAGCTGTATCTTTACCTAGAGTCACCCCGCTGACGGTCAAGAGTCTTATGCTTGTGTACATGTATAAGTAATGAAGACCACTAAGATTCATGCTAAAAATCAAATATGTATATTTGATTACTGAAGCCACTATAAGATGGCAAATGACTGATACTATGTTAGCATAATACAATTATGAGTATTGGGTTACTATAAAATGTTATTGAAATATTTTTAGTTGAGAATTACAATATCAGTTTGAGAAATGATGGTTTAGAATGATGATTAGGATTGCATAAATAGGCTTGCTTAGGCTTAGTGGGCTAGCCCATTAGGCCCATGCGCCGATCATAGCCTGGAATTTAGGCTATGACACTAAATTTAAAAAAGAGTTAATCAATTAAAGAAAGAAAGAGTAAAGTGATTAATAAAGATAGAACTTTAGTAACTGATTAACATGGAGCGTTAATCAGTTAAGGCATAACTAGGCACAGACTTAAAGTAAAACAAAGGAGCCTTAATCAGTTAGCAGTAGGCTTAACTGATTAAGGAAGTGCTAGAAGTTGAAAACAAAGTCATGTTAATTGGTTAGAGCATAAAGACTTAGCACACTCAAGCACCAAAATCAAGTTTGAAAAGATAGTTGATCGTTGAAAGGAGCCAAAATGGAGAAATTCAAGTCCAAAGATTTTCTACTTTATTAGAATATATGTTAATCAGTTAAGGTTGAAGGAAGTAAAGCTTTAATCAATTAAGGGGTGAGTCAACTAGTTAGAAGAAGTCTGTTGAAGTAGAGAGGCTTGAAGATAGAGATCTCTTAATCAATTAGAGTCTTCTATAATCAGTTAAAGTAGAGAAAACAATAGCAAGATAGTGTAAGGCAGAGAAGCTATAATCAGTTAGAGTTACATGTAACCAGTATGTCGAACTTTATAAACCCATTTGAATTTAAGTACTAGAGAACAAAATAATGGCTAGAATGGCATCAGAGTTGTCTCCAATGGCTTAAAATTGCTACCAATAGAAAAAGCAAACTCTCCAAGTGTAAAAGGAAGCTCTAACAATAAAAGAAATGAGATTTGAAGGAAGAAGAGTCATTTTGAACAAAACGCTAAATATCCTTCACCAAAAACATTTGTTTTTTATTCTAAATCCAGAAAAAGTATTTGAGCTTAGTTATAATATTTCCTGATTTGGAAAGAGTCATAGTTGTACTTCTTTTTCTTCTATTTCTTGGGAAATTAGAGTGTGAGAAGTACTTTAAAGCTTGCTGTAAAGGATTAATGCTTGGGTTAGACGCTTACTATGTAAAAGCTTGGTGGAAGTTGTTAATTCCACTAATATAATGAAGTTGGGTTGAAAATCCTTGATTAGGAGGTCAAGGTAGTGGATGCAAGTCAAGGGAATCGAACCACTATAAATACTTGTGCATTATCCAATTTTTTGTACCCTTCTTTACTTGGTGTCTTTTAACTATTAAAAGGTTTAAACCTTTCTTACGTAACTAATTATAACCAAGAAAAGTTTTAAACCTTTCTTATGAAACCACTATAAATATTCTTGCAATGTTCACTTCTCTCTACCCTTTCTTACTTAGTGTCTTTTAGTTACCACAAGCTTTACATCCATCTCCTTCTAATTGGTTAAAAGTTTTATCACTCAAAAAGGGCTGAGCTTAAAATTTTTTAGAGCTATTCACCTCCCTTCTCGCACTCCAACGGGACCAACAAGCTCTAAGAGCTTGTTTTAGTCCATACAAATCTTTTTACAATTTATAAACATTATTAATTCTCTTAAAGTCTTCAAAGCTTGGGGATTGTTTAACATAAGCTTCTTCTTGAATAAAAGCATTTAAAAAAGCACTTTTCACATCCATTTTAAATAGTTTGAAATGCATGAAACATGCATAAGCAAGTAATAATCTTATACCTTCTAATATAGCAATAGGACCAAAGGTTTCATTATAGTCAATACCTTCTTCCTAATTATTACCTTGAGCAACTAACCTTACTTTGTTCCTTATCACATTGCCTTGTTCATCTAGTTTGTTCCTAAACACCCATTTTGTTCCAACAATTGAGTGATTAGTTTGCCTTGGAACTAAGGTCTAGACTTTGTTTCTCTCAAATTGTCCAAGCTCTTCTTGCATTACTAACATCCAACTCTCTTTTTTTCCTGCTTTTTCGAAATTTTTAAGCTTCACTTGTGAGATAAAAGCTAAATATTCACAAGTTTCTCTAAGCCTACTTCTGGTTCTTACACCTTTTGAAAGGTCACCAATAATATGCTTTTATGGGTGATCTTTGACATATTTCCAACTTTTTGGCAAATCATTGTGTTGGTTTTTAACTCTTTGTGGATCTTCAAGAGGTCGAGCTTCTAGTGTTCTTTCTTGAGAGCTTTCTCCATCATTTCTCTTATTTTGCAAGCTCATCTTTTTCATTTGTTTTCCAAGATCCTCTATATCATCATCATCAACTATAGCTTTCTTTTGTACAACATTAGTTTCATAAAAAATGACATGGATAGATTCTTCCATAACTTAAGTTTTTTTGTTAAATACTCTATATGTTTGTGAATTTAATGCATATCCTAGGAAGATGGTCTCATCACTCTTAGCATCACATTTTCCAAAGGTGTGTTTTCCATTATTCAAGACAAAACATTTGCTTCCAAAACTTCTTAAGTGAAAAATATTTAGTTTTCTACCTTTATACAATTCATAAGGAGTTTTAGAAATCAAGGCTTTAATGGAAACTCTATTTAAAATGTAGGTTACTGTGTTAATAACCTCTGCCCAAAAATATTTTGACAAGTTGCTTTCACAAAACATGGTTCTTGCCATTTCTTTTAAAGTTCAATTTTTTCTTTCCATAGCTCCATTTTGATGGGGTGTTCTTGGTGCAAAAAAGTTGTGATCAAAACCATTTTCATTGCAAAAAATTTCAAATCCATCTCTTTCAAATTCACCACCATGGTCACTTTTAATCTAACATTAAAGAGTCCCTTTTCATTTTGAACTTTCCTACAATGATTAGCAAATGTAGGCAATGCTTCATTTTTGTGAGCATGAAAATAAACCCATGTATATCTAGAAGAATCATTAACTATAACAAAACCATATGATTTACCTCTTAAACTAGTTATGTCAATTGGTACAAACAAGTCTACATGCAATAACTCAAGTGGTCTAGAGGTTGATATGACTTTTTAGCTTTGAATGAAGTTCTAAATGTTTTCCAAATTAACATGCATCACAAATTTCATCATTTTAAAAACTTAGGAAGTCCAATAACTAGATTTTTTTCTTCTTAGTTTTGAAATGGTATGCATGCTTGCATGTCCAAGTTTTTGATGCCAAACCAGCTAGTGTTCTCATCATTTACCATAAGATAGGTCTCACATTTTAGTTCAAGGTCTTCAAGAAAAATTACATACATGATTTTAATTATTTCCCCAATGAATGTAATTTTGTTAGTTCTAATATCTATTACTTCACATTTATGAGAGTTAAAACATACTTCAAAACCTTTGTCACAAAGTTGACTAATACTCAATAGATTATGCTTTAAAACTTTGACAAAGAAGCATGATTTATTTGAGCTTGAGAGTTTTTACCAATCATTCCTATTCCATGAATTCTACCTTTTGAGTCATCACTAAAAGATACTATACCACCTTTCTTTTTGTCAAGTTGAGCAAACAACATTTCATTCCCTGTCATATGCCTTAAGCAACCATTATTCATGTACCAAGGCTACTTTTTCTTTAGTTGAGCCTTTAAACATTTTTCTTTTGGTTTAGCTCAACCTACAAAATAGATTTTTAGTCTTTCTTTATAGGTAACCATACTTAGATGGGTCTTTGAAGGTTAGTTATAACATGTGAACTTTTTGGCACCCAAATCATTGTAGTTTTGGGAAGGCTTTTTCTTTTATTATAGCTTTCATAAAAGAGATGACCTTTTTTGCCACATACATAACACCTAGATGAGAAATCATGAATGCTTCTTTTAAAGTTTACATTTCTTCTTAGTGTCTCTTTCGTCAAGGCCTTAAGAGCAACATTTCCATCTAATATCTTTTGCAAGGCTTCATTTTTGTTTTGAAGCTCCAATTTCAAAAGTTCAAAATTTGTTTGTGATTGCTCAAATTCAATTTGAAGAGTATTTCTGTCACAGCCCAATTTTCAGGCCATGACCGGCACAAGGGCCTAATGGGCTCAGCCCACTAAGCCCAAGCAAGCCTACTTAATTGATCTTATACATTAATCCCTATTCCTTTAGAATCCAAAACTCGAAATGTTCAAATACCATTTCTTTGAAAACGATTCATAAAACCCAATCATACATTCATAATGGCATCATCCACCAATATATTCATAAATAGATTAACAAATGATTCTATAATGTTCACATTAAATATTCATATACACATAATTAGACCTTGAACGTTAGCGGAGTGACTCTGGGCACGATTGATAACACTTAGTGTCACATTAAACCTACCGAGCAATGTATAGGGAAGAGCACCTCGTCTTGGGATCCAATCACCTTTAAATCAAGAAACCTAAAACATGAATTTTAAAAACGTGAGTATAAACTCAGTGAGTGAACATAGGAAAGGAACAAGCAACGCTAAGGAAGGTTTAGAAATCATGATGCACTTAAGTTCAAAACAATGCAATTTAGTTTATTTCTATTTAAAAACCCCTCATTCAAACCTTTGGTCGTTTAGTCACTTGATGACAAAAGACTCATGAACAACAAAGAAGTTGAGAAGTGAAAACTTTAGTAGAATTCAAGCAAGTCAAGCATAATAGATTGACTCTCACCGTAGCGAAAAGGCATTCTCGCTGCAACAAAATTCTAGCCAGATAAAATCCAAGGGGCTTTCACTACCATCGGGAAAATTCCACTCATGCCACATTGCACATTAAATTGAACACATTGACAATACTCAAGTTTTCAATAGTCAATGCAATCACATATTAAATCCAAACATCTCTATATAGTAAATATATATAAGCACATACACCACAATCACCTCACCTGGCTCATGTGCATCCCCCCATATCGTGCACATAGCCAGACACCCTATCTCACCCAACTCATGTGCATCATTACCGGCATGTGCACTACCCACTCCGCACATGCACGGTTACAATTATCACAACATTATCATTCAACTGGCATGTGTACTGCCCACTCTGCACATGCACGGTTACAATCACCACACAATGGTACCATTTATGACATAGTATATATATATATATATATATATATCAACATTATACATTTCACATTTAACAACATCAAACATTTTATCAAGGGCTTGTTCCCAGGCAATTTTAAAGCAAAAACCGATAAAATTTCCAAATGATTCATTGAAACACATAAACATTTCCCCAAAACATTTTGAAATGAAAGTTCACTCACCTTACGATAGTGGGATATTACATCGCTATTTGATTAAAGGTGTCTCTGATTATTTTCACTGGCCGGTCGCTCGTTGTTTACTCCGGCACGCCACCACAATACTCTAACCTTATCTTTGCACTTCCTAACAATAATACGAACTCAATATATTTAATTATATATGTATACGGGTAGCACTTCAATCAATTAATCCTTGCTCAAATTTATATTTTTCATCCTATCATGAAACCATCTTCAATTAACTCACATCTTAATACATTTTTTCTAAAATTACTTATATCCATTGCTTACGTAATTCCTTAGATTATATCACCGGAAACTTATTTATGATGTCACGTGCCTACTTCAACCTTTCTAAATAATTTTTGCCTAAATCTATCTTATATTTCCATGCAACAATCATTCTCACTTTCACTCGATTATTTCCTAGTTTACATGCATCGTTATCTATCTAACTTTCAATACTTTGTTTCTCAATCCTCCATCCACAATATTCCTCTTTCATTTCTTTCAAACAACATGCCATACAATCTTAATAATTTTCAAAGAGCTTAGGCAAATAGATCCTTTCAACAACCATAATTTCTCACAATATTTAATTAACCGTAGGCTTTAAAACATAGTGTTAAGCTTACCGTTTTCCTTTTCCACTTTGAGTCCTTCATGTACCCATGGTTTTATTGGCTTACATGTTATCAATTTTCTCCAATCAAGCCAATCTTTTCTGCCACAAGACATTTCTCTAAGTCACTAACTCATTTTCAAAGATTACTCAAACAAAAAACAAGAATTTTTACCGTTCCTTGCTTGAATCACCAAAACCAAGCTTTTTCTTCCTTTCTCTCTTTTTCTTTCTTCTCCTCCTAGGGTTTAGATGTGCTGGAAATTGGGGTTAAAGGTTGTAAATTTAATGCTCAAGAAGTTTGGAGAAGAAAGGAAAAAAAAACATGGAAAGGAAAATGATGAAAACTTGGTTTCATGGTGGACAAAGAGAAAATGGCATAGAAGCTTCAAGAATGGTGTGGAGCAAGGAGGAAAAGAGGAAAAAATATCTTGTTGGAGGAGATAAGAATGGTTTTGGGCTGAAACAAATCAGAGTCAAAGCTTCCTTTGGAAGCTTTGACCAAACTTCAAGTAAAATTACCATTTTATCCTTTTTGTTTCTTTCCATTTTAATTTAGTCATCCCAACACTCATTTAACTCCAATTTCCTTCTATTACCTTCTTCTACACATGTACAAACAAAGTATGAAGTTTGTACTCCAACGCGGTGTCCCTATAATATTTAAAATATTTATTTGCCCGCGCTATCTTTACTCGATAAAGACATGCGGCCCCATTAACTTCATTTTTCTCCAAAATTCTCTCATTCTTCTTCTCCCCCACTTAGTTGACCATATACTCCTTTTTCATGAAAAATTTTTGACAATGAATAAAATATTAATATTTTAATATTATTTCCTCGAGTGCGAAATATTTTATCCCAAACTATTCCATTCATCTTTCATCATTTCTAAACATTATAATTAACCTCAATTGGCATCCAATAAATTTTATTTATCACCATATCAAAGTACGGGGTATTATAATTTCTCTATTCAAAAACAGAGTTGAAGTCATGTTTTAATTTTTTAATTCATCCTCAAGAGATGTAGTTTTCCTTTTTTAAACTTTATACTTCACTGCAAGTTTTTCAAATTTAGCATATAAACATTCATATTCTTCTTTAACTTCATTAATTAAAATATCACAAAGATTAGAAGATACCTCGAATTCATCATCTTTAGCCATTAGGCCAAAATTTGCTCTTTCTTCCACTTTCTCTTCATCAACCTTTGAACTAGATGTGTCATTGTCAGACCAGGTTACTGCCATCATATCTCTGTTTAATTTTTTATTCTTCTTAGGGGTTTCTTCCTTAACCAATGGGCATTCTGATCTAAAGTGACAAGGTTTCTTGCATTCAAAACATTTTACAACATCATTCTTGTTAGGTTCATTTTTGTTTTTGATTTTCCATGAAGAACCTTGATCATTTCTATAATTTCTCGTACCAAGTCTTTTATCTCTATGTCACATAAACTTTCTAAATCTTCTAGCTACCATGGCTAACTTTTCATCGTCATTCATGATAGATTTTTCAACTCTTTTTCTAGAGTGCTTACCTATAAGGCAATGTTTTTCTTTTTTTGTTTGGCTTCTTTCTTATCTTTTTCTTCTTCTTCTTCCTTACGTTCTTGCTCATGAATGAGAAGTGAGCCATAAATCTCATCAAGTGTGATGACATTTAATCCTTAGCCTTTTGAATAACAATCACCTTGACTTCCAGTTCTTAGGTAGGCTTTTAAGAAGTTTTTTGACTAGTTATTGGTAATATTGGTGAATCTATCAAATGTGCTAGTGATATCTTCACCTGGTTCCATTTTGAACATTTCATAGTTGTTGGTGAGAAGAACAATTTTGGACTCCTTAATTTGTGAAGTCCCCTCATGAATGATTATAAGTTTATCCCAAACTTGGTTGGTAATGGTACAGCTAGACAGTTTGTTAAATTCAATAGAAGTCAAGGCATAATGTAGAGTATTGATAACCTTGAAATAGGTTTAGATCCTTTTTGTTTTAGCTTTAGTCCATTCAAATCTTGGTTTAGGAATTCTTTCACTAGTTACAACACTTGTGGTAGAAAGAATATATGGTCCATCAGTAATTACATCCCACATTTCATAATCAATAACTCTAATGTACATGGACATTTAATGCTCTAATAAAGATAGTTTAATCCATCAAATAGAGGTGGTTTACTTGTGGGTTGTCCTTCAATAACTACAGATTTTTGTAAGGCTATTTGGATCTTCCTTAAAGATGTTAAGCCTTAAAAAAGAATGTTAGTGTCAAGCCCGACCTTATAAAGTACTTTCCATGTCCTTCATGCGATTGACAATATGCTTGCATACTTGAAAAGCCCCGAAAAATTGTCAAAAATCGATATTGTACCAAATGGTACTATTAAGTTGAATTAAGCCTCGAACTAGTCTAAATAGAGATCTTAAGATGAAATTGAGAATTTTAAAACCCCAGAATAACTTAAAATGATGATTTGGAGTTCGAGGGCTGAATTAGAGTCAATTTGGAATTTTCATGTTCTAGGGGTAAAATGGTAATTTTGTCACCTGAGGACAAAATGAGAATTTTTAGAAAAGATTTTGATCACATTTGACTCATTGGAGTATGATTTGAGTTTGAGAGGTGAAAAATTTTAATTTCGGCATTTTTTCGAGCATAAGGGCAAAATAGTCATTTTACAGCCCAAGGGCAAAATCCTAATTTTACACCACCCAACACTTGTCCAGCACATGGATTTTACCAATATTATCATGGATAATTGAGAAAATTTAAGTGGTGGAGAGAGATTGCTTAATGGCTAAGTATGACACATGGACAAATGGAATGGTGACATGTGTCAAAATCTCATCCATTTATTATTTTCCATATAAATTAGCACAAAATCAACCCATTTGTAAAACCCGACCCTATAAACACATGTCATGACATACATGCACTGAGTAGCATGTTATTACGCTAGGAAAGTCCTAAGAATAGACGAAATCCGGTATTGTACCTAACGGTACACTTGAGTTAATTTAACCTTGAACTAGTTCAAATAGGAATTGTAGGATGAAATTTAATATTTTATAGTCCAGGAATGACTAAAAATGATTGTTCGGAGTTCGAGGGTTCATTTGGGGTAAAATTGAAATTTTTGATGTTAAGGGGCGAAAATAGGTCATTTTG
>NC_030859.1:13886243-13893780 GCF_000208745.1 Theobroma cacao | reverse complement strand
AAAAAAAAAAAAAGAGAGAAAGCTCCAAGAGAATCCGAAAGAGGATCAGGGTGATGATGACCCTAAAGATACTTAGTGTTTTGTTGAAGTTGTACTACTTTAACTCTAGATAGATGTAGTATAAAGGAAATAGTTACCTATATAAAGGAATTAAGAGTTGACTTTTATTTTATATAATGTGAATGAGGTAGTTGTTTAAATGACTGGATATATGTATATGGGAACCTTTTTGGTAGGATAGAAGTGGATTAATGGTATAATCATTGAGAAGGGGTATTCACCTTAGCGGTGTGATTAGTTGCCTTATATAATTACTGAGAATTGACGTAGAAATTCATCAATGGTACGGGCAACTACAATACTTGATAAGTGACTTCAAAATTTCTAATGGAAAAGGTGAAATTTGAAATTTCAGTTGCAGCTACAAATTTGAAAGGATATAAGTGACGCTTATAATGGATTTTTAATTCTATGAGGATTGTGAATATAAGTGTAAAGAAAGATGAAGGTATGACATATCGATGAGGAATATCAATGTTAAGTGATGAAGTATGAATAACGAATTACAAGTGTGGTATGGTAAATGAGTTAATGTAAAGTGTTGCTATGAGAATTTATAATTCTTGTCTCAACTCAAGTTGAATAAAAAGGGGCTAGTAACAACACAAGGTCGATTATGTGGATATAAAGCTGAAATGGTTAAAGGCGTTCCCTTCGGGGGGGGAAGCAAAAGGTTTGGGGTTCGAAACTTGGCAAGAAGGTCCTGTAGGGCCTGTCGTGCCGCCTTTAGGTGCGGCGTATGCGAGTAAGTCAAGTGATGGGGACCCAAACGTAACAATACCTCGGAGTAAGCCCCGAAGGGGATGCCATATAAATGGCTAAGTTACAGGTTAAGTGATCACATGTTGTGAGACATAAGTTTAAGATAGATATCCCCAAGGAAATACTCAAGAGAAGTTATGCCATGGATCTCGTGAAAGCAAGCACTAAGTTATGCAGTTATAAAAAGTAAGCTGTAAGCTGAGAGTGATATTAGTATTAATATTGAAAAGTACTTGAGGAAAATCTAGTTTCAAGTTTTGCAATTTCAAGTGCAATTTGTAAATTGGTGAAGGAAGAATGATGTTATATTCATATGAAAGAGTGGAACAAAGGATGATTGAAGTTGACCTTGATAATGAAGTCAGATAATGAAACTTTCCTAATATATTATGAAAATTGGAATTCGAAGGTGCTTGAGGCATACATGATTCAAATGAATCTGAGTTTTAAGTGACAAATCAATATCGGAATGCAAGAAGGATACAAGGTAATATAGCGGCATGAAGAATAATCGAGGAAAAAGGATGACTCTTAGGAATTGTGGTATTGCATAAGATGCAATGATCAAGTTAAGATAAATCTTTGAAGTATCAATGGGATTATAAAGCATACACGCATAATAGATTATAATTCAATGGATGACATTATGATGCAATGATATATAGTACAAGGAAACTTAAACATATAATTGGAAATGAACAAAGAGAAATTAGTCTGAAGGTATTTGAAAACAAAGACCCGTATACATAATGAGGAATATGGACATTTGAATGTGGGTGTATACGTATATGTGGAGATTAATGTTCCAATCGTAAACTTGCAATAAAAAGATAGTTTCAAAAATTGTGGTTTCCATGATCATGAAATATATGGAGATTATTAATATGTAGGCATACGCTTGGAGTTATACATCTTGTGATCCCCATGCATCATATGGAAGGAGATATTCCATAGGGGAGCTTACCCTAATTTATGGTTACATGACAATAGGTTTGACATGAAATTAAGAGTGCCTTGGCATAAATGTAGAATGTAATGTGAAAGGTTAGAAAGCCACATATACTTTAACAAAGCCAATAACATGAAGGAGGGGGAGATATGGATGTTGATAGGCTGAGCATAAGGACTTAAGGATAATTAATGCAACTATATTAAGGTAGATGGTATGATCCGAATTAAGAACATGGACGCCTTGGGAGATTTTGAAATAATGTCCAGTGGGGTTAGTGAGCTAAAGTGTTATCGGGCATGCATTGAACGACTAAAGTTATGAGTGACTTTGAAGATAAGCCTTGGATTCTTTAAGTTCTCAATGGAACTTTATTAAAGGAAGCGTATGGAAAAGCATAAGAGAATATATTAGTTTGACTTACTACAAGAGGTCAAAAGTTGGATGGCCATGAGTGGCTTGTAAGTAACCCAGGAATGTATAGGTAAGTGTGCAAGGGAGCTATGATCGATAGATAAGGGTAGAACTTTAATGATGAGACAGTGTTCGCTGCGTTAGACCTTGAACTATAAAATATGGATATGTATCCACCTTATGAATACTCTAATGTGATAAATTCGAAAGACTTTTCGTAATGAGAAAACATTAAAGCTTAAGGAGCAAATGGCTATACAGTCAAGTTAGACTCATGACTGACATGCCACATAAGTATGAGGATGGGATACAAGCATAAGTATACTTGGAAATACTAGTTTGAGGCAATGATTATCTTACTGTTTTATGGACTCGATGAGGTTCTGGTCTTGATATAATTGTAGACGCAAAACATAAATTGTGAAATGTACTTCCCCACAAGTTTCAATTTATTTTTAAGTAATTATCAAGGTAAAGTACTTGATAATGGTAGGCAAAGGTTGAATTGTGTTTCGAATGTTTAGAAAATGAGGGTAATACGGTTTGATTAAATGAAACTATTATCTGTAAGGGAATAGAAATATGCTACGGGGACTATAAAGATCTACTTAGAAAAGAAATGATGATTCAAAAATTCAAGTACTCATGTACAAGTAAGGGTTTGGTGATGAGATATGACATAGGGTTGAATTACTCCAATATGAACTTTGACTATAAAAATTTGATTTATATAATACATGTTGTTTGGGGATGCTGCCAACTAGTGGTTAACTCTCATATGAGAATGGAATATGTGTAATCGAATTCATGTAATCGAAAGTGTGAAAATTTCCCTTGATTGGCATAAGCCCATGACTCAAAATGGATGATTATGGATTTAATCTTCTAAGGTAACAAGGGCTGAAGGAAGTTGATACTAGAAATATTTTGATAAATGATACTTTGATTTTAAAGTGTACTTGAGGGGAGATAAATGTTTATTTTCATTTTCAGATTGATAAACTAATAAGGCCATGAGATCCAGTGTTTGGAGTAAAATTTGAGGAATCACAAGCTAGATATGTTTGTATGTGACGTATAACTAACAAGTTGGTTATGACCTAGGAATTATAAGCATTGATTAAGTCCATAAGGATACATCCAAAAGTAGGTTTATTTATTTAAATATATCGTGGTAATAGACGAGATTTACTTAATAAGTACTCGATCATGAAAGTACTGGAGTTTTCTTTTTAAGAATATGGTTACTAATGGTTATCAAATTTGAATTATCTGTGATGTTAAATATATATATGGATAAATAAAGAGTGTTTGATGCTTATGTATTATGAAATGCTTGAATAGGAATTATAGTGCACACCCCTTTAGGAGAAAAATTGATTTGGAAGTAGTTGTAATATGGAAAGAGTATTCTGAAGTGGGAATTATTGATTGTTGACAAGTGATAAAGGTAGCGTAACGATAAGAAATCCCATTAGAGGCTGAATTGCGTGGACATAAGAGACTTTGCGAGATAGTTAAGGAAATGGTATCAAGGAAATGTTAGGTATAGCGCGGTTAAGCCGTATGCGATGGACTAATATGATTAAGAAGATTGAAGCTACATAAATGTGAGGTAAACATAAATATGAGGATACATAAATGAATGAATAAGAGCATCCCAATGGTTAAAGTATTGTGGATGAATGCTCGAATGGAAGAGATGACATAGGAAGTTGAACATCAAATGAGAAGACAATACCCCACCTTTTCTCTGAGTTCAGTAAATGAAACTTTGATGTCAAAATTTTATTTTTAAGGGGGTAGTACTATCAAGCCCGACCTTATAAAGTACTTGCCATGTCCTTCATGTGATTGACAATATGCTTGCATACTTGGAAAGCCCCAAAAAATCGTCAAAAGTCGATATTGTACCAAATTGTACTATTAAGTTGTATTAAACCTCGAACTAGTCTAAATAGAGATCTTAAGATGAAATTGAGAATTTTAAAACCCCAGAATGACTTAAAATGATGATTTGGAGTTCGAGGGCTGAATTGGAGTCAATTTGGAATTTTCATGTTATAGGGGTAAAATGGTAATTTTGTTACCTAAGGACAAAATGGGAATTTTTAGAAAAGATTTTGATCACATTTGACTCATTGGAGTATGATTTGAGTTTGAGAGGTAAAAAATTTTAATTCCGAAATTTTTTCAAGCATAGGGGCAAAATAGTCATTTTGCGGCCCAAGGGCAAAATCGTAATTTTACACCACCCAACACTTGTCCAGCAAATGGACTTTACCCAATATTATCATGGATAATTGAAAAAATTTAAGTGGTGGAGAGAGATTGCTTAATGGCTAAGTATGACACATGGACCAATGGAATGGTGACATGTGTCAAAATCTCATCCATTTATTATTTTCCTTATAAATTAGCACAAAATCAGCCCATTTCTCACCCATATGGCCGGCCAAAGCATGAAGTGAAGAGGAAAGGAAAGAACACAAACCCTAGGTGGGAAAATTGAAGAAAAAGTGTGGGATTTCAAGGGATTAAGCTAATAAAGATAAAATTTTGTGATTTTATCTTGTGATTTACACTACCCATGCTTTCTTTTTCATTTTTCATGCTTAGAACTCAAGTTTGTATGATGAACTCATGCTGGCCGAATTTGAGAGGAGAGGTTTTGAGCATTGATTTTGCTAGATTTCAAGCTAATTAAGTGTTTTTGGTTGTTTGGTAATGGAAAGTATGAAAATCTAGCAAAGAATCACTTTGTTCTTCACAAACCCACAAGAGGCCGAATTTTCTAGGGAGGATATTGAGGCTGAAATTGATGATATTTCATGATATTTTGGTGGTATTTAATGGTTGGTAAGGCTAGAAATTTAATGCGAAATTTTAGCATAAAAATATGAATTTTTACCTAATGTATAGACATGTGCAATTTATGGTTCAGACTGATAAATTGAATCATATTCACAGTCATTGAGGTATTTTAAGTATAATTGGAGTGTAGAAAGTGAAATAAATCGATTTGGAGTTAAATTGGAGGTTTTAGCCAATTACACCGAGAATAATGCGAATTAGGTCTAATACCGTATTTAAACGGCTATTCAGACATTTTGCATCACATTTCGTGCATTCATATAGATTTATAGAGCTTCAAATAGTTTATGATAAATTGACACAATTTATTGAAATTCGTGCCACGTATGATGTATAGGTGGTGAACCCTCTAATAAGGGGTAAAGAGATTGTGCCCGAAGATCAGGAATAGGAGTATATCGAACTCCTAGTACTGTGAGTAACCTTACTATCATCTTAATTATCTAAAGTATGTTTTATCCGATTTTGTGAATTTTATGAAAAATGAATTAAATGATTAATTTTTCGATTTTATAAAGAAAATGTGATTTAGTGAAATGATTTCATAAAATTGTTTTAAAATTGAATAATGGCTTTGAAAATAGAGTAATTGGAGACCATTTGATGTATTGTGAATTTATGGTTCTAATTGATTGGTTTGTGACAATATTGGCATGAATGGCTGAATTGGTATTTGTGTTGAAATGTATAAACTGTGTTTGCCTTGATAGGCTGGAAAATGATAAAATTGCCATATCATGTTATTGAATTTTATTGATTGGTGGGATGATTATTAGCTTACTGCAGTGGGCGGGTTTTCGTGGACCAGCCTATCAGAGGGGCACGATAAACCCCATTATATCTTACCTCAGTATGAGAGGCGCGAGTGGATAACTCCTAAGGCTAATACTTTTAGAGTTCACTTCACCTCAAACCACCACTTGAAGGGGAACTTGGCTAACGCCAAGGAACGGCTATGTTTTCAAAATAAAAAAATGATTTATGGGAACATAACTTTTGAATAGCCTTGGCGGACTCGGTTTGGGATAGCCATCGGCCAAGGTATCCCTGATGACTGAGTATGATAGTGATTTTGGCACGAGCCAAAGTTTTAAAAAATTCATAAGCCATGTTAATTACTCAATTTATATGAATTGATTTTATTTGGTTGAAACAAGTTGAAAGGTGATGAATTTCAGTATGTTAAAATATTTTATCTGTCTCCATTTACTTGACTTTGGATGGTTTAGATAGTATCTGTTTACTCACTGGGATTTTATAATCTCACCACCCTCATTTCCAACCATTTCAGGCCTGAGGTAGCCTATGGATAGCAAATATCGCCAAGGATTATAGTCGGCTTTACTGCTCCAAAAACTGTAAGTTTACTGCCTTTGTGCACTTTTGTTCCTTGTGGACCCACGAGTCATTGTAAAGTAAATTTCATATCCCAGTTATCTGTATTATAGTGCATATGAATTTATTTAGCTTTTACATTACAAAAATTATTTACCGATAACTCTATAAATATTGTTTTACAAGAAATTAGAATAATTTATTGAATATTTTTATTTTATTCAAATAGTTGCAATATCATTTTTAATAAATGTTTTAGACACCCAAATTTATTTTAAATCATGAAATATGTGTTTTCCATTCATCTACTACATCTTTAGTCGGGTTCGAAAAATTTCGAGGAAAAATGACGAAAACGCCCTTGTGAGGTGAAAATTATTTTTCCACGATTTTGAAAGGGAAAATGCTTAAAATTCTTTAAAAAAGAGGTTTGGCGATGATTACTCACAAGGGAGATGAAAAAAATGGTACTAAAGCCTTGCAGGGTTCTGGTTGGCACTCCGGGTAACGAATATCTACCGAGACGTCGCGGTGGTTGTCACGAGCTCGAGAGGAGTATCGAGTCATGACAGTTAGGTTCTGATACCACTTGTTGATTCCAAAAAGTATGCTAGAAGGGGGTGAATAGCACTTTTGGAATGTCACTAAAATTATTTCCTTGTTAAAAGCTTACTAAAAAAAAGTTGATGAGGAATGTTTGGAACCTATTGTTAGAGTGATTCAAGAATAAGTAGAATGAAAAAAAAAAAGGGAAATAGACGATGCTCAACAATTTATAGTGGTTCAATCCCATTCACTTACATCCACTACTTTGATCTTCCGATTAAGGATTTTCAAACCAATTCAATAAAATTAGTGGAATTCCCAAGGTTCCAATAGGGTTTCACAATGGCTTTTTATAGGCTCAGTCCAAACCATTAAAAATGATTTTTCTCGAGATCAACCATGTCACAACCTAAATTTCGGGCCGTGACTAGCACATGGACCTAATGAGCATAGCCACTAAGTCCAAGCAAGCCTATTTATATAACCTGTTCATCAATCTATTAAGTATTCTTAAAGTCACATTTCATGATCTCAACTGTAAGTACTTGAATGATATTCTACCATGATCAAATATTCGCATGTATATATATATTACCC
>NC_030859.1:13870707-13885302 GCF_000208745.1 Theobroma cacao | reverse complement strand
GTATATATATATATTATATATATATATATATATATATATATATATATAAACACGAATGCCACCACCTCCCTCAACCAACATGCACTCCCCACACGCACATCATTATCGGCATGTGCATTGCCCACTCCCCACATGCACAGTTGTAAGTGTCACAACATCGTCATTCGACCGGCATATGTACTGCCACTCCGCATATGCACGGTTGTAGTTGTCACTACATCGTCATTCAATCGGCATATGCACTGCCCACTCTGCACATGCACGGTTACATCAATTACACAAAATTACTTAGCAATACATATCAGCATCATATAAAGGTACAGAGATTCATCACAATCATGTTCCGCATCACCAAAAATATTTCACTAAAGGCTTGTTCCCATGCATTTTATAGAAAAACAATTAAAATGTCTCAATCAACCACATATGCCTTAATCCCAAAACATTTTGTGCAAGTTCACTCACCGGTATTTGTTGAATCTTTACTTAACTCCAACTTCCGCTAATGGTCCAAATGGATCTGTGGGGCCTCGTTGGGACCTATCATCACAACAACATCACAACCAACCCGATTTGCATAATTATATTTCTAAAAGCTATCCACTAAATCATGTTCTGCTAGTTATTTTTAACTAGCTTCCATCTATCATTAAGTGACTATATATTTTCACTAGTCTAGTCACACTACAATGAATAACCCACCTCAACTACAAAACACTCACCGATCTAGCCACTAGCCATTCTCAACAACTTAAAAAAAATCAACTCAATTTTACTACTCACCTTGGTAGCTTTACAATTGAATTTCTTTTCCAAAAGCTTTCAAACTATCATGAAAATCTCACTTTCTCTCTCTAAAACATCCAACTAGTGAGAGAGTGTAATAAGGAAAGGTTTTTTAGGGTTTTTATGGTGAAAAAGTAGAAGAGCACAAAGAACTTTGGGAAAGGGTACACAAAAACATGAAAAATCAGGTTTAACTCAAGGAAATATATGGAAATTCAAGGCAAGCTTCCATGGGGTGGGGGGTGAGAGAATGTGGGAGAGGAAGGAGAAGAAGAAGAAGTGCTGGAAATTTGAAAAACATCCTAGAAACTTAGATTTTTATGGCTTAAGTTTATCCATTTCTAGCAAAATTACCAAAATACCCTTAACTATGTCATTTTGTTTTTTCCATTGCTTTTATGCAATTTTTTTACTTCTTTAACACTGAGACAAGGTCCATAAGGGTCTAGAAATACTCGAGTTCATGAAAACTTAAAAATTTCAACTCGAGATGTAAAATGACCGTTTTACCCCTATTGTGAAAATTATCGATATTTCTGTCTTCTTCATTATCTTATCATCATCCATTCATTCCTTCGGCCTACTTGGACATTAATAACATTAGAAAACAAATTTCAGGGGCTGACTAGGAGAAATGATGAAATTACCCCTAATTCGTGTTATCGCTTCTACTACTAGTTACAAGTCAATAGAGATCAAGGTCTCACAAATCAAAACCCAAAACTAACTTTTCTAAGGTTAAGTTAGAACCTATCACAACAACCAAGCTAATTCAAGCTTGATTGACTTCTTAGAATGTCTTGCACACTCTGAGTAACCAAGGGATACAAAGATGAAGGCGTACCTATTAGCATGAAGCTAATCTAAATGGTACAAGATGAGGTGCAAAACTTTATTACAAATATTGGAATGAAATACAATTGCATGTGAGAGGTTTTTTTCTATTCTTGGTTTTTTTAATCTCTTGGAATTATCTCACACCTTTTTTAACCGTTGGAGATGTCTTTTATATTTGCAAAATCAACTATAATGGGCTTGGATAGCTTTTGGCTGTTAGAAATAGTTTAGGAGCCATTCTAGCCATTATTTTGTCTTTAAAAATTCAAATTTAAATTCTCAAATGGTAAGCCGTTAACCAGTTAACTATAGGCTTTAGTTGATTAAGTCTTATCTGTCTTGTAGTCTGCTTCACTGTGTTAACTAGTTAAGAATGGCTTTAATCAATTAAGAGCCTACCGCTTTCAAGCAACAATCCTAACGGACTTCTCTTTGTTTGATTAATCCTCCTTTTAATTAATTGAGGCTAATTTTCCTTCAGTTTTAAGAAATCATAAGTTTTGTTTGGCCAACCAAGATTTCTTCAACCGTTCTTCAGAAATTTGACTTTTAGCACTTCCTTTAAAACTTCATTTTTGAATCTTAGCTGATTAATTTCTTTGGTTAACTGGTAAAGAGGTTTTAATTTCTACCATGATTCATTGTGTGACCTCTTATCTTGGTGAGTTTTATGGGTTGCTTTCAAATGACCATTCTATTAAGTGATTTTGTTTTTTATATCCTGCACACTCAAGTAACATAGTTACACATTAATGGATGGGAACGTTTTATTATCATCAAAAACTCATGAAGTTAATATGCTTGTTTTTCCAAGAAAAACTTTGATCCTTCTTATAATTCTTTATAGCAAATCCTTTACCTTTTCATCTCATGAGCTTTCCAAATCTTCTAGCCATCATGGCTAATTCTTTAGCATTATCACTTGATTAATCTTCTAGCTCTTCCTCAAGTGTGCTAATCTTGAGTGCAAGATTTTTCTTTTTCTCTTTAGCTCCTTTCTTTTCCTTCTCTTCTTCTTCTTTCATTTTAAATTCATTTGCAAGGAGTGAGTCACAAATTTTATTAAAAGTAGCCACATTAAGATCCTTAGCCTTTTGAATGGCCTAACTTTGTGTTTCCAACTTTTTGAGAGGCATTTAAGCAATCTTTTCACTAACTCATGTTCAGGAATGATTTTCCTAAGTTGATTGGGCTTGTTTGTAATGTTGGTAAACCTATCAAACATGGTAGAGATGTCTTCACTTAGTTTCATTTTGAGCATTTCATAGTTATGGACGAGTAAAATAATTTTGGACTCCATAACTTGTGAAGTCCCTTCATGGATTACTCTAATTTTTTCCCAAATTTTCTTAGTTGTGGTACAATCAGAGATTTTATTAAATTCTATGGGAGTCAATGCACAATGAAGGGTGTTAATAGCTTTAAAATTGGTTTGTACCTTTTTTACTTCAACTTTAGTCCATTCAGCTTTTGGTTTGGGAATTTTTGCACCTGTGACAAAACTAGGTTAGGTCGAAATATAAGGTCCTCTTATGATTACATCCCAATATGCATAATTTGATCCATCAAATAGAGGAGGCCCATTTGTGGATTGACTTTCAGCAACAACAAACTTTGGTAAAGCCATGCAGATCTCTCTTAAGAATGTTAAGCCTCAATTTTGAGGATTTGGCTTTGATACCAGTTTTTGATCTTGTTAGAGTGTTAGAAGGGGGTGAATAGTATTAAAAATTTTAAGGTTAGCCCTTTTAAGCTTGTAAAGTTCCTAATCAACTAGAGGAATGAAGCTTTAAAACTTTTTATAGTTAAAAGACACAAAGTAAAGAAGAGTACAAATAAGTGGACAATGCACAAGTATTTATAATGGTTCGATCCCTTTGACTTATATCGACTACCTTAATCTCCCAATAAAAGATTTTTAACCTAACTTCATTATGCTAGTGGAATTAACAGCTTCCACCAAGCTTCTACAAGGTGAGCTTATAACCCAAGTTCTAATCCCTTACAATAAGCTTCAGAATGCTTCCCACACTCTAATTTACCAAGAAAAGAGAAGAAAAAGAAGTACAAATGATCACCCTTACAGATAAAAAAGGAATACAATCAAGCTTAAACATTTTTACAAGAATAAGAATGAAAATTGGTAATGTGTGAGTGGGTTCTTTTGCTTTTTGCTCTAAATGTGATATTGGTAGGTTATCTCTCTCTTATTTGACCATTGGAGCTTCCTTTTATACTTGACGAGTTAGATTTTGCTGTTAGAGATAATTTTTAACCGTTAGGAACAACTCTGATGCCTTTCTAGTCATTATTTTGTCTTATAACATTTAAATTTAAATAGGCAGACAATGTTTCGCTAACTTGTTAAAGACAGGCTCCAATAGATTAAGACTTATTTGACTTGCACTGTCTGGTAGTTGTGTTCACTATGTTAACACTTAAATAAGACTTTAACCAATTAAAAACTCTCTATTTTCAAACTTCTTTAACCGACATACTTCTTTTAACTGGTTAATCGGCCCCTTAACTAATTGAGACTTTCCTTCCTTCAACTTAAACCGATTAAGATCAACTTCAACCAATTAAAAATTCTTTGAATTTGAATTTTTTTTATTTTGACTCCTTTTAACGGTCAACTTTATTTCAAATTTGGATTTTAATCTTGAAGGTACTTCAGGTTTTGTGCTCTAACCGAGTAATCTCATTCCTTAACTGATTAGCATACCTTTGTTTTTAACTTTTAGCATATTCTTAATTAGGTGAAACTTGTGTTAACTGATTAAGGCTACTTTACCATGCTTTCATATAAGGCCCAATTATGCCTTAATAGGTTAAGGCTTCACGTTAATCAATTAATAAGGTTCTGTTTTCAATAAACTTTTTTTTTATCTCACTTTAACTCATTAACCTATCTTTTAAGTGAACTTGCTTTTAATCAACAATTTTATTAAGGGAATTAACTTTTTCCTATACTTTTAAATAGTAAAGTTAGACAGTAATGAATAAGGAATATTTTCTTATCAACAAAAACATATGAAGTCAACACTTATATTCCCACCTTACCGAATTTTGTCGTAGGTGAGAGAATACCCTAACCAAGAGTGAGTGGACAGAAGTTGAAGCAATAAATGCTCAAACTAACTTTACAGCTATTAACACCCTCCATTGTGCATTAACTATCATAGAATTCAATAAAATCTTTGGTCATGCCATAGCCAAGGAAATTTGAGAAAAACTTAAAGTTATCCATGAAGGGACTTCACAAGTTAAAGAAAGGTAGAGAGAAATGGACAATGCAAGACTATTTATAATGGTTCAGTCCCCTTGAGCTACATCTACTACCTTGATTACCTAATCAAGGATTTTGAACCCAACTTCACTATACTAGTGGAATTAATAGCTTTCACCAACCTTTTACAAGGTGAGCTTTTAACCCAAGCTTTAATCCCTTATAACAAGTTTTATAGTGTTTCCCATATTCTAGTTTCCCAAGAAAGAAAAGAAAAAGAAGTAGAACTATGACTCCTTACAAATATGAAAATATTACGACTAAGCTCGAACACTTTTTCTGGATTTAGAATGAAGAACAAGTGTTTTTAGGGAAAGATATTTTTCTTTTTGCTTAAAATGGCTCTTCTTCCTTCAAGTCTCTTTTCTTTAACCGTTGGAGCTTTGTTTTATACTTGAGGAGTCAGATTTTTTTATTGGTAGCAGTTTCTAACTGTTAGAGACAACTCTAATGTCATTCTAGCCATTATTTTATCTTCTAGAGCTTCAATTTAAATGGGTTGAAAGAGTTCGATTAACTGGTTACAAGCAACTCTGACTGATTATAGCTTTCTTGCTTGCACTATTTTGTTGCTATGTTTTCTGCTCTAACTGATTACATAAGGCTCTAACCGATTAAGAAATCTCTATCTCCAAGCCATTCTACTTCAGTGAACTTCCTTTAACCGATTGACTCTCCCTTTAATTGATTGAAGCTTTAATTTTTTCAACCTTAACCGACTAACATAAGCTCTAATCAATTAGAAAATCTTTGAACTTGAATTTTTCCATTTTGGCTTCCTTCAGTGATTAACTATCTTTTCAAACTTGGTTTTGGCACTTAAGGGTATTGGGTCATTGTGCTTTACTCGATTAACCAAACTTCTTAATCGATTAGCATGGTTTTGTTTTCAACTTCTTGCACTTCCTTAATCAGTTAAGCTTGGAGCTAACTGATTAAAGCTCCTCTATCTTGTTTTAAGTCAGCACCTAGTTATGCCTTAACTGATTAAGGCTACTTGTTAATTAGTTAATAAAGTTCTATCTTTATTAATCATTTTGCTCTTTGTTTCTTTAACTAATTAACTCTTTTTTTAAATTTAGTAAGCTTCTTGACTTGCCTTTAATTACTAATTTTGTTAGGAGAATTAAACTAAATACTACACACTTAAGTAACATGATTAGACATTAATGAATGAAGAATGTTTTATTATCATATAAAACATATAAAGTCAACATTCTCCTTCTTTTTTAATGATGAAAAAACACTATCAAATTAAAGGTGCAATGTCTCTCTATAAAAAGAATTTATGCGCAAATTTGGGATTGGTCCCCCTAAATATGTGCTCCCCTAAATGTGTGCTCTAATAAGATTATCAAATATACAGGTATGGAAAATAAAGGCATAGCAACATTCAACCATGAAAACATAAACCACATAAGCATAAATGTCAAACCCTGTTCTATAAAATAATTACGACGTCATTTACATGCTCAATAGAATGGTTGCATATTTAGGAAGTTTGAAAAATTGTTAAAAGACGATATTGCCCCTAATGGTATCATTAAGTCGATTAAGCCTCGAACTAGTTCAAATAGAGATTTTAAGGTGAAATTAAGAGTTTCACGGTGTAGGGATGACTCAAAATGGTAATTCGGAGTTCGAGGATCAATTTGGAGTTAAATTGAAATTTTCACTATTTAGGAGTAAAATGGTCATTTGCCACCTGGGGACAAAATGAAAATTTTAGAAAAGATTTTTTTTGGCCCCATTTGACTTATTGGAGTATGATTTGAGGTTTAGAAGTGAAAATTTTTAATTTCGGTATAATTTGGAGTATAAGGGCGAAATGGTAATTTTACCATCTCGGGGGCAAATCGGTAAATTTTCACCCCCAACACTTGTCAAGACCCAGGGATTTTATTCATCATGGAAATGGATAAACATGAGAAATGTGTGGTGGAGAATTAAAGAATTAAAAGTCAAATATTTAAAATTTGAACCAATAAGGAAATGCCATGTGTCATGCTTTTATTATTTTATAGTTTCTTTATAAAAAGGCATAAAAATCAGCCCATTTCTTTCATATGGCCGGCCAAACCAAGAGCAAAGAAGAACAAAGGGAGAAAAGAAAAACAAAAACCCTAGGTGGAGAAATTCAAGGGAAAATTAGTGAAAATTCAAGAAAACAAGTGACTAAAGGTAAAATTTCTTGATTTTGACTTGTGATCTACCTTTCCTATGCATTTCTCCTCATTTTTCATGGTTAAATTACATGTTTTCATGATGAATTCATGGCTGGTTGGAATGGGTATGGAGAGAGAATGATGTTAGATTTATTTGATTCTAAGTTATGTTAGTGTTTTTAGTTAGTTAAGCATGTTTAGAAACAAAACAACAAGAAAAGAATCCATTTTTCCCATGAACCTTCAATGGTCAAACCTTATGTGAAGTGTAGAAGTAATGAATTGATTTTTTGATCAAGTGAATTGGTTGAAAAATTAATGAAATGATGATTTATGGTGAGAAAATGGAATGGGAAAATTTTTAATGATAGTGCACCGCAATGGCAAAAATTTTCAAGAAGAATTGTGAGGGTTGTTAGGCTGAATTTTAGATTACTAGAATTGTATTTAGTGAATTAAAATATTAGAAATGAAATGGAGTAATTTGGAGCCAAATCGGACACAATTGTCATTTAATAGGGTAATAGGCCGAATTAGGTCAACACCGCATTTAAGCGGTAGTCGGATAAGTTGCATATCATATCATGCATATACACCTAGCCTGAATTGATTTTATAATGGTCAAGCATTGATGTGGTGAATTATGTATTGTACATTGTAGATAGGTGGTGAGTAAATTACACTGGTAAAAGTACAAAAATTGTGCTTGGAGACTTGGATTAGGAGTACATCGACTCCTAGAACTGTGAGTAAACTTATTATCATCTTAATTATCTAGAGTAGTTTTATACAATTGTGTGATTTTATGGAAAATGGGTTTAAATGGTAAATTGCTATGTTTTAGGAGAAATTGTGATTTTATAAAATGATTTTATAAATTTTCTGGAAAATTGAATACTGGTTTTGAAAATAGAGTAACTGAAGACTGTCTGCTTGTGTTGTAAATTTATGGTTTTAAATTGAATGGCTTATGACAATATATGTGCATGAATGGCTAAACTGATTTTTGGTGTTAGAATTATTTGTACTATGTATTCAGCCTTGAGAGGCTAGGTTGTGATAAATTACCATGTCATGCAGAAAAAGATTTTATAAATCAGGTGGTAGATAAAATAATCCATAGTCACTGCAGTGGTGGGGGTTTCCGTGGACTACCTATGAGAGGGGCACAGTAACCTAATTATATATTTACCTCCGAGGGGAGATGTTAGATGAAGTATCTCCTGAGGTAAAGATTTGAGTGCACTTCACGTGGACCATCGCGTGAGAGTGAAACTCAGCCAACGTCAAGGCATGGCTAAAATTTCGGATGTAAAGATATTTAATAGCCTTGGCGAACTTGGTTGGGATAACCCTCGATCAAGGTATCCTTGATAATTGAGTATGAGAATGATTTTTGGCACGAGCCAAGCTTTTCAGGAAATCATAAGCCTAGTTGTTTATTTGGTTGAAATGAGTTGAAAGGTAATGAAATTACAATATGATGACTTATTTTAATTCGTCTCCATTTACTCGCCTTTAGATAGTTTAGATGGTGTCTGTTTACTCACTGGGATTTTATAATCTCACCACCCTCATTTCCTCACATTTCAGGCTCGGAGAATTCCATAGTTAGCTGACTTTGATAAGGACCTTCATTTGGACTTGAATCAGCAAAAGCTGTAGGTTTTTAGCTTCTAATGCATTTTGGTTAGATGTGGGCCCACATGTAGCTGTAAAAGTAATTTTATGATTTGGTTATTTGCTTTATAGTATATATGAATATAATTAACTTTTACACTATAAGAATTATTTACTGATAGCTTTATAAAAATTATTTTACAAGAAAATAGTTTATTTTATTGAATATTTTTATTATATTCAAATGGTCAATTTTCACTTCAAATGAACGTTTTAGATACTTAATTTGTTTTTAAATCACTAAATATATATTTTCTGCTTACCTACTACATTTTTAACAAGTTTTGAGATTTTTTATGAAAAATGACGAAAATGCCCATGTGAGCCAAAAAACAATATGTTATGTTCTGATTTAGAAATGACTCATAATCCTTCGAATTACGATATTTGATAACTATTGCTCATCGGGGAAGTACAAAAGTTGATACGAGAGCCTTACGAGGTTTCGATTGGTATTCGGGGTGAAGAATGTCTGTCGAGACTTCGCAGCGGTTGTCACGGGCTCAATGGGAGTTCCGGGTCGTGACAATAAATATAATTCCATCATAAGACCATAAGCATTCAACCATTGTTTATAGCTCAGCATAAAACATTCTCTCATAAACCATACCATAAAATAAACCAAAATAGAAATAGTAAAAGCATAACTGAGTTTGTCTTTCCTATCTTTCCTACCGACTTTGCTTCTTGCTCCTATTTACCTACCTTTTTACTTTTCTCCCCTTTTTTGTCATCATGTAAAAGAAGGTGTTTATCTGAGTCTAAAGAGGGTGAAGATTCATCAATGCCAAAATGCACTTTAAGGGGTTTAAGAGAGAAGCTAGATGAAAAGTCAAATGATGAAGATGAAGAAAAAGAGATGGATGAGATGGTTTGGGGGCCTGTAAGCTTAAAAGACTATTGAGTGGAGGTCAAAGCTAGTCCAAAGGATTTTCTTCTTCTGAAGACCTTGGTTTTAGTGGCCATTGTTTTTCTCCGCCTTCCTTCAATTTTCTTTGCAACAGGAGCAGTAGCAACTACTTTACCCTTGTCCTGATTTTCTTCCCCTACAGCTTGTGTTGTCCCTTGTGGAGTTTAGTGAACTTTCTGTTGCATCTTTGCTTGTTGTTGTGCCTGGTCAGCCTTAACTTCTTTGAGAATGTTTCTAATAAAGTTAGAGACTAAGATCTTTTCAGATTTTCCAGGAGAACTTGCACCACTTTTTCTAGCAGTTATGTGTTCTTTTTCACCTTGAGGTTCCTTCTCCACTTCTTTTTCCTGTTCAGGTTCTTTTTAGCTACTTCATCTTGCTTTTCTTTCCAATTTCTTGGCCTTGTTTTACTTCAAGGGTTATTGTAGCAGTTTGCTCTTTTATAATTTCTTCTTCATGTTCAGATATGTGTGGATCAAACTGCTCAATAGCAGTTTTTTCACTACACATGCTTGTAGCAGTGGGTGGAGATTCAAGAGTAAGGGATTTGGCTTTCTTGACTTGATGGAGAAGGTCTTTAAGTTACTAAAGTTTGTTTTCAATCTTTGTTATCTTCAGAGCTTGTTCAGTTAACTTCCTATCAATCCTCATGAAGAGATTAAACATCATTTCAGCTTAAGGAGGAGGTTGGTTGACTTCGGTGTATGGTGTTGAAGGACTTTCGGTTGTAAGGGGAAGTGGTATACTTCTTGTAGTTTTGATGCATTCATTCCTCTGTAGTTTGTAACCTATCTTTAGAGCACTTACCAAAAATATCCCTTGATCCTTGTTTCTTGTTAGATCAGCTTGGAACCTTATGCTCTAAATTCCTTTCTTTTTCACCAGATTGTAATAATGTTGCCATATGGCAAGTTGGTTTTATCTCCCAACAAGGTTGCCCTAATTCTTTTAACCATGTATCTGCTTACATTTAGGGGAATGTCACTAAATACTGGCTCTATCAGCCACAAGTCTTATGCACTAACATAGCTAAAACTACTACTCTTGCCATGAAGTGTGGTTACAATGAAATAATGCGAGATCCTTAGTTTAGCATTCTTAATCTCACTGGCATAACTTTTAAAGGGAAACTTTTCATTTCTTCCAGTTACAATCTCCCAAAGATGACGAGCATCATATTTTTCAAGCATTTTGAATTCTTGCTTCAAACTCTGTTTTTAGAAACTCTCTTAAGTCTTAAGCACTGATTTGAAATTCTTTACCACTTAAGAAGACATTTAAACCATTTTTTCCTTTGGATTAACCAGTTTAGTTTTGTCCACCACAATGCTAGAATAAAATTCTGTTACTAGTGTGAGGCTAAACATCCTATCCTCAAATGTACTCATGCTACTCTTTTTCAAGGTTTCAAAATATCCTCTTAAATGCTCTTTCACTGTTGGTACTTCATCAAAACTAGGCGAATCCAAAAACTTCCCACAAGAAATTGTAGCATTCTCAATTTTTTAAAACCTATCAATACGCAATTGATTTCGAAATCCGGAGGTGGAGCTTGTTCCTTTTCCTATGATGGTTTTTGCATCTGCTGTTCCTTTCCCTTTCTCTGATATGTTCATTTCACTTTTCTTTTTCTTGTCGGTCGAGGATTCTTTGGTTTTTCCCTTCTTCTTCAGGGGAAGAGATGGAAGATCATCACTTTCTCTTTTTCTTTTCCCTTTCTCAGCAACTTTCTGAGTGAAACATGTTTTTTCCATTGGATTTCTTCACTTAGGTTTGTTAGGTTTCAAAAGATGAGGGAGAGAGGAAAATCTAAAAGTTCTTGAGTCTTGATTTTCTAGGGAATGATTTTTTAAATAGGTGAAGGGTCTTTTATAAGGAGTTAATAATTGGTTACCCATGTTTTAAGTGGTCTTTTATGAGGAGTTAATAATTGGTTACCTACCTGCCTAGTTTTTTCTTTTATTTTAAAATTTTCTCGTGTGATAGTCCTTTCACTAATAGGGGTCTTGTAATCAATTAGCCTATGTCTTAACCAATTACTTATTAAAGCCACCTCTAACTGATTATGAATTTACTGACTTAGCTTAGCTAACTTATGGCAGAGATGTTTTAATTGATTAGAGGGCTTCTAATTAATTATAGTGAGTCTTCTTTCCTTTTTATTATTCCTGTAAGTCATCAAAACATTCTCTAATCAATTATGTCAAGAAGTGATCATGATTATCAGAAAGCATATCATAAAAAACATGATCAATTTAGCATAATTTAGACTTCATTAGCATCAATCATCCCTAAGTCTCTTTTAATTCTACAAAATTGTTCTTCATTGAATGGTTTTGTGAAAATGTTAGCCAATTGATGCAAGGTGTCTACTAAATCTATTGCAATATCTCCCTTAAACACATGATCTCTAATGAAATGATGTCTTATTATGTGCTATGCTTTGAAGTGTTGAACAGGATTTTTGGAGATATTTATGGCATTCATATTGTCATAATAAATGGGAACTTTATGCATAGCAATTCCAAAATCATTTAGTTGCTACCTAATCCATAGAATTTGTGCACAACAACTACCTAGTGATATATACTTAGCTTCAGCAGTTGATAGCGTAACAGAATTTTGTTTCTTGCAAGACCAAGACACAAGCATGTTTCCAAGGAATTGCCAAGTACCACTAGTGCTTTTCCGATCAGTTTTGCTACTAGCAAAATTAGCATAGGAATAGCCAAAAAGATTAAAAGATGAACCTTTTGGATACTATAGGCCTAAGCTTTGAGTATTCAAGGGATATCTAAAAATCCTTTTCACTGCAATCAAATGTGATTCCTTGAGACATGATTGGAATCTTGCACATAGGTAAATACTAAATAAGATATTAGGTATATCACAGCTTAAATCCCCAGCCATGACCGACGCATGGATTCAATAGGTATAGCCCACTAGGCCCAAGCAAGCCTCTTTATGAGATCATGTTCTTCATTCCATCCATCATCTTGAAAACCATGTGTTGTAATTCTCAACGATGAATGTTTCAGTAATATTTTATAGCAACTGAATATTCATATTTGTATTATCTCAAAGTACTGCCATTCATTGCTATCCCATAAAGGCATCATCATCAATCCAACACATACATACTTCGTTTATAACATGACTCTTAGTAGTTTACATGACATATACGTGTACACATACGAAAGACTCTCAACCGTCAGCGGAGTGACTTTAAGTGAAGGTATCGCTACTGAGATGCCATAGTACCTACCAAGAAGACGAGCATACGTGGACACTAAATCTAGGCCCCAACTGCCTCCAAATCTGAAAACATGAAGTTTCAAAATGTGAGTAAAAATGTCATGACCCGGAACCTCCCTCGGGCCCATGACAATCGCCATGACGTCCGATTGATACTCATTACCCGGAATACCAATCAGAACCCCGCAAGGCTTACATATCAGTTTTAAACAATTTCCAGTCGTTTCAGGCTCAAGTAAATCAAAAGACAAAAATATAGCATTTTTATATAAAACAATATTTATAGAAACACGTGTAAAAATCTTTTGTAATGTGGAAGTAAAATAAATTCATACATACAATAATTTACAAAGTTATAATGTACAATAATAATTACAATGACAAGTGGCCCATGAATACACCAAGTGTTGGTGATAGAAACCTACTATCTGTGTGATAGAGGGGTCAACTGGAATCCTTGACAAAATCGGGTATCTACAAGCTACCACAGGCCTGAAATATTTGGAAAGGAGATGGGTGAGATTTTGCAATCCCAATGAGTAAACAGACATTATCATAAATATCTAAAGGCGAGTAACATGGAGGCAAGTTTAAACAACAAATTATAAACAATTTCATAAGGTTTTCAATTTATTTCTTAAACCATAAAATATTTGTAATTTACCAAATCAGTTGTTAAGGCTTATAACTTTTATTAAAAACAGGGCTCAAGCCAAAACTAGTCCTCGGGGATACCTTAGCCGAGGCATCTAACCGAGTCCGCCAAGATTGTTAAGATATTTACATGTTAAAGTCATTCCTCGACGTTGGCCGAGTTACACATTCACGTGGGGGTTCGACGTGAAGTGAGCTCTAACACTACCCCGGGAGTTACCCTCCTCGCCTCTACAACCGGAGTAACTATATAACCGGGTTTACCGTGCCCCTCTAATAGGCAGTCCACGAAAACTCGTCACTATAGTGACTAAACCCACAAATTTTAATAAAATTTCGACAGTATAACGTGGCTTTTATTTATTTACCTAGCCTGCATAGTAAAAGACAGCTTACATAAATTCCCAATGCAATTATAAAATATAACCATATATACTCATATATCATAAGCCATTCATAGGAAAGTATATTTTTCAAGACAATTGGCAGCCTCCAATTACTCAATTTTATAATCAAAAGTTTCTTATTTCAAAAAATCAAGACAATATATTTATTTGTCACATTTATTTCTAAAACATCAAAAATCCCATTTTAATCTCATTTTCGTTTCATAAAATCCATGAAGAGCATTTAAAAATAAACTCTAGATAATTTATAATAATAATAGGTTTACTCACCGTTTGTACAAACTAATTGCTTTTTAGGTGCCTCGATCACTGTTCGTCGGGTACGACTTCCTTGCCTTTATCGGAAGGCTCTCCTCCTAAACACATTGCAAAATTTACCCAATTCACCACATTGATGCTAAATCACTATATAATTGACTTAAATCCTATACTAATGCATGGTATGAAATGCAATAGCCTAAAACGGCTTAAACGCGGTATTAACCTATTTTTGGCACTTTACCTGTTAAATTGCTAACGCGCTCCATTTTAGCTCTAAATTGTCCCATTTTCTCTCCAACATTTCTAACCATTAAATATCAGCCAATAACCTTCTAAAATCACCAAAATCAG
>NC_030859.1:13860332-13870660 GCF_000208745.1 Theobroma cacao | reverse complement strand
TTCCACTTTGTTTTTCTATCACATTTAACCATTTTTCATCATTTTCTCTTCATTTCTCTTAGAATAAAAATCAGTTCATCATCATTGTACATCATTGAACATTCAGCCAAGGGTGGGTATTGTGAAAATTTCATGCTTTCTTGCCCAATTTGATTTCTATACACATTTAACTAACTAAAACTATCAATTTAACTAAGAATCAAAACATAAAAATTTCAAATTCCTCCCCCTTGAATTTCGTCCAGCCCTTGATATCACTTTTTGATCTCTCTCCTCAAGCATGCTAAATGGAAACAAAGGCATAAGAAAGGTAGAAATCAAGCTAAAGTCGAAAAATCTTACTGTTAGACGCGTAAACGGACGAAAAAGGCGATTTCCCCTTTGAATTTTCTAGTTTTCCTTTGGTTTTTCCCTTTTCTTCCTTTCCTCTCTATTTTCTCTTTTGTTCTCTCCTTATGGCCTGCCATCACCTGATGTGGGGTTTAAATGAGTTGACTTTCCTTTAAAAAAATATTAAATCATTAAAAAGTGCCATGTGTCACTTTCCCATTGGCCAGTTTTTAAAATTTCGTCCTTTAAACTTCAATTTTTCACCACTTAGAATACCATAGTTATTCATACCAAAAATAAATAAAGCTTATGATTTTGACAAGTTTTGGGTGGTGAAAATTACGATTTTTACCCTGAGGTGACAAAATTACTGTTTTGCGCTTATGTTTTGAAAATTGCTGAAATTGAAATTTTTAACTTCTTATCATTAAATTATACTCCAAATAGTTAATCTTGGTCAAAAATTTCACTCCATGGTCAAATTATTATATTAGGTGGCAAAATGACGATTTTGCCCGTAAACATCAAAATTCTAAATTTTTCCCCAAATGAACCCTCGAACTCCGAACAATCATTTTTAGTCATTCCTGGACTGTAAAATATTAAATTTTATCCTACGATTCCTATTTGAACTAGTTCGAAGTTAAATCAACTCAAGTGTACTGTTAGGTACAATACCGGATTTCGTATATTCTTAGGAACTTTCCTAGCGTAATAACATGCTACTCAGTGCATGTATGTCAGGACATGTGTTTATAGGATCAGGTTTTACAATTTTACCCCCCTTAAAATAAAATTTTGACCTCAAAATTTCACTTACCAGATTCGGCAAATAGATGCAGGTATTGGTTCCTCATTTGACGCTCTACTTCCCATGTCATTTCCTCCATTCGAGCACTTTTCCACAACACTTTGACCATTGAAATACTCTTGTTCCTCAATACTCGATCCTTTCGATCCAAGATACTCACAAGTTGCACCTCGAACTTCAAATCGTCATGCAACTCGATCGGAGGTACTTCGAGGATGTGAGAGGAATCTGGTACATATTTCTTAAGCATGGAGACATGGAAAACGTTGTGGATCCGATCTAACTTCGGAGGTAGTTCTAACCGACAAGCCACTGGTCTAATTCTCTCAATGATTCGGAATGGTCCAATGTACCTTGGGTTAAGCTTTCCCCGCTTCGCAAATCGAATCACACCTTTCCACGGAGAAACCTTAAGAAAAACTCTATCATCGATCTCAAACTCCAAATATTTTCTCCATTTATCTGCATAGCTCTTCTGCCTATCCTGGGCTACCTTTAGCCTCTCTCGTATAACCTTGATCTTGTCATTAGTTAGATCGATCAATTCCACACTAACTAACTTTCTTTCACCCACTTCATCCCAACAAAGTGGAGTACAACATTTCCTTCCATATAAAGCTTCGTACAGTGCCATACCAATGCTAGACTGGAAGCTGTTGTTGTAAGCAAATTCCACTAACGGCAAGTGTCTATCCCAACTCCCAAGAAAATCCATGACACAAGCCCTCAACATATCCTCCATAGTCTGGATAGTCCTCTCTGACTGACCATCCGTCTGTGGGTGAAAAGCAGTGCTAAATTTCAATTTGGTTCCGAGAGCTTCTTGAAATTTTGGTCAAAATCGAGAAGTGAATCGAGGATCTCGATTTGACACTATAGAAACGGGAACTCCATGTAGCCTCACAATCTCATCTACATAGAGTTGAGCCAGCTTCTCAATAGAGTATGTACTATGGACAGTTGAAAAATGAGCGGACTTAGTCAATCGATCTACGATCACCCAGATCGCATCCTTTCCCCTCTGTGTTCGTGGCAATCCCAAAACAAAATCCATAGTTACATGTTCCCATTTCCACTCGGGAATAGGTAAAGACTGAAATGTACTTGCTGGCCTCTGATGCTCCGCTTTAACTTGCTGACATACGAGACACTTTGCTATGAATTTTGCTATGTCTCACTTCATACTTGGCCACCAATAATTCTCCCTGATAGTCCTATACATCTTGGTACTTCCGGGATGTAAAGTGTAGGCAGATGAATGGGCTTCTTCCATGATCGCCTGTCTTAGGTGGTTTCCCTCAGGAACACAAACTCGGTCTCTAAAAATCAAGACGTTATCCTCTCTGAATCTAAACTCACTGACTCCCCCATCAGTCAATTTTTGAATTTCTTTTCTTAACTCATGATCAGACCTTTGAATGTCCTTGATCTGATTAAGTAACGAAGGTCACACAATGAAGCTTTCCAATAAGGATCCATCTTCACTATTTCTCAACTGGACCCCAAGAGATTTCATCTCTAATAATGCTGGAAAATAACAACTTTGAAGTGCGGCTAAAGACGATAAAGACTTACGACTTAAGGCATCAGCTACAACGTTTGCCTTTCCTGGATGATAGTTTATCACCAAGTCATAATCTTTTATCAACTCCAACCATCGCCTTTGCCTCAAATTAAGCTCCTTCTGAGTGAGCAAATATTTTAAACTCTTGTGATCCGTAAATATCCGACAATGCTCACCATACAAGTAATGCCTCCAGATTTTTAAAGCAAACACCACAGCTGCTAACTCTAAATCATGGGTAGGGTAATTTGCTTCATGCCTCTTTAGCTATCTAGAAGCATAAGCCACAACGTTTTCATCCTCCATTAGTACGCACCCCAACCCCAACTTAGATGCATCACTGTACACCACAAATCCCTTATCAGTCACAGAAAGTGTTAAAACGGGAGCGGAGGTTAACCAGTTCTTTAGCTCCTGAAATCGATTCTCACAAACATCATCCCACTCAAACTTAACTCCCTTACGAGTTAGACGGGTCAAAAGAGCTGCTATTAAGGAAAACCCCTGAACAAACCTCCGATAATAACCGGCTAATCTAAGGAAACTACGAATCTCCATCACCGTCTTAGGTTGCTACCATTGTAAAATTGCCTCTATCTTCTTAGGATCAACATATATTCCAGCTCCCGATACTTCGTGTCCCAAGAATACCACTTCTTGTAACCAAAACTCACACTTCGAAAACTTTGCATACAACTGTCTTTCCTGCAAAGTCTGTAATACTGTACACAAGTGCGTAGCGTGCTCATCATTATCTCTCGAGTAAACCAGGATGTCATCAATGAACACAATAACAAACTTATCCAAGTAAGGGTGGAACACCCTATTCATGAGATCTATAAAAGCTGTTGGTGTGTTAGTTAACCCGAAAGGCATGACCAAGAACTCATAATGACTGTACCAAGTCCTGAACGCTGTCTTGGATACATCCTGTTCTTTGATCCTCAACTGATGATACCAAGACCTTAGATCAACCTTAGAAAACACTGTAGCTCCCTGTAATTGATCGAAAAGATCATCAATCCTCGGCAACGGATACTTGTTCTTAATGGTCATTCTGTTAAGCTATCGGTAATCTATACATAACTGAAGTGTACCATCTTTCTTTTTCATAAATAAAATCAGTGCTCCCCACAAAGATGTACTAGGGCGTATAAAACCCTTGTCCACTAACTCTTTCAACTATATTTTCAACTTCTTCAACTCTGTCGGAGCCATTCTATATGGAGGAATAGAGATAGGGGCAGTACCCGAAAATAAGTCAATGGTGAATTCGAACTCACGATCGAGAGGAAGTCTCGGTAATTCATCAGGAAATACATCAGGGAACTCACTTACTATGGGGACATTCTCTAACTTAGGTTCCTCCCTCAATATATCAATCACGTGAGCCAAGTATGCCGGATATCCCTTTCGCACCAATTTTAAAGCTTTGAGGGCCGAGATTACACAAAACGGTAATACTTGACGCTCCCCCGTAAATACAACTTCTGCTCCCTCTAAACTCTGGAGAATCACTTCTTTCTTAAAACAATCCACCTTTGCTCGATAAGTGGACAACCAATCCATACCCAAGATCAAATCAAAGTCCCGAATCTCCAAAGGGATTAAATCACCCATAAATTCTTGTTCCCCAACTTTAATACTACAGTCTCTATAATACGTATTTCTTACTAACCGTTCTCCCAGAGGAGTATGCACTATAATCTCTTCCTCTAATGGTGACAAGTTCATATCTAAGAATGATGCAAATGATATGCTCATGTATGATCTATCGGAGCCCGAATCTATCAAAACATGTGCATCTCTATCAAACACAATCATAGTA
The DNA here is from genome assembly GCF_000208745.1 of Theobroma cacao. Taxonomy (NCBI): domain Eukaryota; kingdom Viridiplantae; phylum Streptophyta; class Magnoliopsida; order Malvales; family Malvaceae; genus Theobroma; species Theobroma cacao. Next base: position 13,866,127 of record NC_030859.1, on the reverse strand, counting down.
CCTGTCACTGTGCTAGGTCGAACCCGGGCTTCATTCTCAATCACTGTAAAAACCCTGGTCGAAATCTGGGGCTGCGGTTTGGAAGTTGGCTGCTTTGGGGTATTAAACCCCATGCCTGACCGTATCATTGGGCCTTGTCTAGACTGTGATCCCGAAGTGTCTCTCCGCTGTGTACTAGAACCAGTCGGAGGAGTAAAAGTAGCTACTGTACCTCGTCTCAACTGAGGACAATCTCTCTTGATATGCCCTTGTTGGTCGCATTGAAAATACTTTACAGGCTATCTACATGACCCAACATGAAATCCTCTGCAATTACGGCATCTGTCTAATCTTCCTGAAGTCCCCCCTGACTACTCATCACGGGTTGATCAAGTCTAGAAGATCTCGACTGTGACTGCTGAGATGGAGGTCTAGTGGATGCCACGAACATTGAGGTATTACTTCTTGCGGTAGATGTCGAATCTTTACCTCTTTTTGAAGACTGACCCGGGAACCTAAGCGGATTCCTTCTCTTTGCAAACTCAGCTCAGATTCGTCTATTCTTAGTGGCGAGCTTCTCAGCCCATAAGGCCATCTGCACAACTTCTTTATACGACTCCTTGCCAGTCACTATCATGCGCTCTCGTATCTCACTAACTCAGGTATATAAAGCATCAGCTCGTTAAAACGAGTTTCATACTCGTTAATAGTCATGTTCCTTTATTTCAGGCTCAAAAATTCTCTCTTTTTCTCTTTCTGATGGAAATAAGTGTAATACTAACCATCGAACTCTTGGAGGAAATCCATCCAAGTCAGCAGTATAGGGAGCGAGACTTTACTGAATTCCACCAGGTACGGGGCTCTCTTCTCAAATAACTGTGTAGCCACCTTCAATTTCATCTCATCATCTAATCCCATATTTGCTAGTGTTTCCGATACTTGAATAACCCAATCCTTAGCTGCAGTCGCATCCAACTCAACAGTAAACGAGACGCAACCTAACTGTCTAGCTTCTTTCAATTTTTTAGAAATAGAGACGTCTGGTGTCAATATGGAATAGGAAGTGGTGGTACTGGGGCTGTTACAGGGAAAACAGCTGGTGAAACTGGACCAGCCTGAGCCTGACCCGTAAGAGTAGCGAGAAAAGCCGCAAATGCCTGAGTTACCTCGAGTGACATGGCAGGTACGCCAAGAGCAGCAACAGGTGGTGGAGGAGGTACAGGAATGTCAGTAGACTCAGCAGTAGGAACTACTCTAAAAGAAGACGCAATCGACTCCTCTTCTATGGAATCCGGTTGACTCTGTCTAGGGCGACCTCTTCCCCTACCGGTAGATCTAGTGATAAGTGGTAGCTCACGTCGAGGAGGCATAATGATCTACAAAAAGAACGGAATTGGTTTAGACGACTTAAGACTCTATATGCAACTACATGCAACTAACTAATCTTAACTTGGCCACTCTGACATTGTAAATTATTTTAAAATAACTTTAAATCCAAGCACTTTAAAAATTAAAAACTTCTTTCAAAACCATAAGCTTTTAAACCGAAAGCTCTGATACTAATTAAATTGTCACGACCCGGAACCTCCCTTGGGCCCATGACAACCATCGTGAAGTCCCGATTGATACTCATTACTCGGAATACCAATCAGAACCCCGCAAGGCTTACATATCAAGTTTAAACAATTTTCAGTCGTTTTCGGGTCAAGTAAATCAAAAGACAAAAATATAGCATTTTTATATAAAACAATATTTATAGAAACACGTGTAAAAATCTTTTGTAATGTGGCAGTAAAATAAATTCATACATACAATAATTTACAAAGTTATAATGTACTATAATAATTACAATGACAAGTGGCCCATGAATACACCAAGTGTTGGTGATAGAAACCTACTATCTGTGTGATAGAGGGGTCAACTGGAATCCTTGACAAAATCGGGTGTCTACAAGCTACCACAGGCCTGAAATATTTGGAAATGAGGTAGGTGAGATTTTACAATCCCAGTGAGTAAACAGACATTATCATAAATATCTAAAGGCGAATAACACGGAGGAAGTTTAAACAACAAATTACAAACCATTTCATAAGGTTTTCAATTTATTTCTTAAACCATAAAATATTTGTAATTTACCAAATTAGTTGTTAAAGTTTATAACTTTTATTAAAAACAGGGCTCAAGCCAAAACTAGTCCTCAGGGATACCTTGGCCGAGGCATCTAACCGAGTCTGCCAAGGTTGTTAAGATATTTACACGTTAAAACCATTCCTTGGCGTTGGCCGAGTTACACATTCACGTGGGGGTTCAACATGAAGTGAGCTATAACACTACCCCGGGAGTTACCCTCCTCGCCTCTACAATCGAAGTAACTATATAACCAGGTTTACCGTGCCCTTCTAATAGGCAGTCCACGAAAACCCGTCACTGTAGTGACTAAACCCACCAATTTTAATAAAATTTTGACAGTATAACGTGGCTTTTATTTATTTACCCAGCCTGCATAATAAAAGACAGCTTACATAAATTCCCAATGCAATTATAAAATATAGCCACATATACTCATATATCATAAGCCATTCATAGGAAAGTATATTTTTCAAGACAATTGGCAGCCTCCAATTACTCAATTTTATAATCAAAAGTTTCTTATTTCAGAAAATCAAGACAATATATTTATTTGTCACATTTATTTCTAAAACATCAAAAATCCCATTTTAATCTCATTTTCGTTTCATAAAATCCATGAAGAGCATTTAAAAATAAACTCTAGATAATTTACAATAATAATAGGTTTACTCACCGTTTGTACAAACTAATTGCTTTTTAGGTGCCCCGATCACTGTTCGTCGGGTACGACTTCCTTGCCTTTACCGAAAGGCTCTCCTCCTAAACACATTGCAAAATTTACCCAATTCACCACATTGATGCTAAATCACTGTATAATTGACTTAAATCCTATACTAATGCATGGTATTAAATGCAATAGCCTAAAATGGCTTAAACGTGGTATTAACCTATTTTTGGCACTTTATCCATTAAATTGCTAACGCGCTCCATTTTAGCTCTAAATTGTCCCATTTTCTCTCCAACATTTCTAACCATTAAATATCAGCCAATAACCTTCTAAAATCACCAAAATCAGCTCACTTTCCTCCTTGAAAAATTTGGTCAAAAATGGGACATTTACTCGGTTAATTTTTCACTTTGTTTTTCTATTACATTTAACAATTTTTCATCATTTTCTCTTCATGTCTCTTAGAATAAAAATCAGTTCATCATCATTGTACATCATTGAACATTCAGCCAAGGGTGGGTGTTGTGAAAATTTCATGCTTTCTTGCCCAATTTGATTTCTATACACATTTAACTAACTAAAAGTATCAATTTAACTAAAACTCAAAACATAAAAATTTCAAATTCCTCCCCCTTGAATTTCGTCCAGCCCTTGATATCACTTTTTGATCTCTCTCCTCAAGCATGCTAAATGGAATCAAAGGCATAAGAAAGGTAGAAATCAAGCTAAAGTCAAAAAATCTTACCGTTAGACGCGTAAACGGACGGAAAACGCGATTTTCCCTTTGAATTTTCTAGTTTTCCTTTGGTTTTTCCCTTTTCTTCCTTTCCTCTCTATTTTCTCTTTTGATCTCTCCTTATGGCCGGTCATCACCTGATGTGGGGTTTAAATGGGTTGACTTTCCTTTAAAAAAATATTAAATCATTAAAAAGTGCCATGTGTCACTTTCTCATTGGCCCGTTTTTAAAATTTCGTCCTTTCAACTTCAATTTTTCACCACTTAGAATACCATAGTTATTCATACCAAAAATAAATAAATCCTATAATTTTGACAAGTTTTGGGTGGTGAAAATTACGATTTTTACCTTGAGGCGACAAAATTACCGTTTTATCCCTATGTTTCAAAAATTACCGGAATTGAAATTTTTCATTTCCTGTCATTAAATTATACTCCAAATAGTTAATCTTGATAAAAAATTTCACTCCATGATCAAATTATTATCTTAGGTGGCAAAATGATGATTTTGCCCCTGAACATCAAAATTCTAAATTTTTCCCCGAATGAACCCTCGAACTCCGAACAATCATTTTTAGTCATTTCTGGATTGTAAAATATTAAATTTCATCCTACGATTCCTATTTGAACTAGTTCGAAGTTAAATCAACTCAAGTGTACCGTTAAGTACAATACCGGGTTTCATCTATTCTTAAGAACTTTCCTAGCGTAATAACATGCTACTCAGTGCTTGTATGTCATGACATGTGTTTATAGGGTCAAGTTTTACAAAAAAACTCAGTGAGTGAAAATAAGAAGGGAACAAGCAATCGATAAAGAGAACTTGAAAATCATGATGCATTTGTTTCAAAAACAATGCAATTGATTTAATTTCTTACTAAAAACCCCTCATTTCAAAATTTGATTAATAACCTCATAGTGTTGCCAAAACCCATGACCAATCCATGAAGTTAAATGGGTGAAAAATATGTCAAAATCAAGCAAGGTAGCAAGCATGACAGCAAGTTTCTCGCTGCAGCGAGAAATAGTCTCAGTTTGCATATGTTTTGCTTTTTCGAGCATATCTCCCACTACAGATGTTTAATTGACATGATTTTTGGACCCTTAAAAATCTAAGAGGCTGGGCTAGAACTTTGATGTTTACCACTTTGTCTAGTTCTGACTGGAAGGTGGTCAAAATCTTTGTCAAAGTGAGAGCACTACTCTACAATTTTGGAACCACCGGAGAGTTTCTTGCTGTAGCGAGAATCCATTTTCGCTGCAGCGAAATCCCTCTCTACAGCGAGAATTCTTTTTCGCTGTAGAGAGAAATAAGGCTGGTTTGTACCCCCACCACCCAAGAGTTTCTTGTTGCAGTAAGATTCAAGGTAGATGACAATTAAGGGATTTTCACATGCCACAAAATCCATTCCTACCATATTACACATCAAAGTGAACACATTGACAATACTTAAGTTTCAACAGTTAATGCAATCACATATTAATTCCAAACCTCTATATATAGTAAATATATATAAGCATATACACCACCACTTCCTCACCCAGCTCATGTTCACTCCCACACCGCACATAGCAGGAGTCATCGTGTGCATCCCCCCACATCGTGCACAACTAATACCATCATGTGCGTCCCCCCACATCATTCACAAAAATTTATCATCATATGCATCACCCCACATCGTGCACAAGTAATATCATCACTCACACTCCCACACCCCGTTAGCACCGGCATGCGCATCCCCCTACATCGTGCACACGCATGGTTCTATTTATTACATAATATTAATTATCAATACACAACAAATATATATCAACATCATATAGGGGCACAAGGATTCATCATATTGCACACTCACAACATAAAACATTTTAATAAAGGCTTGTTCCCATACATAATTTAATGAAAAGCCAAGTAAAATCATTTAAATGCTCCATCCCAACACATAAGTATTTCCCAAAAACACTTTGATGCAAGTTCACTCACTTATATTTGTTGAATCTTTAATTGACTCTAACTTCGATTATTGCTTCAAACGGACATGTGAAGCCTCGTTGGAACCTTGGTGGACTTGTAGTTGAACTCCTTTTCAAGAGTATTCAAGCTACTATGGCAAGTCTCTCTTTCTCTCTCTAAAACTTCCAACTAGTGAGAGAAAGTGCTGAACAAAGACTTTTGAGGGTTTTAAGGTGAGAGAGTGAAATGGCACAAAAGGTTCTATGAAAAAGTTCTCAAAAGTATGAAAATTGAAGCTAGAGAGAGAGAGAGAGAGTTATGAAAGCTTT